>NW_010328175.1:11193-17675 GCF_000700745.2 Antrostomus carolinensis | reverse complement strand
GGGGCAGGGGCAGGGGCAGGGGGGGGCAGTTCAGAGGAACAGCAGCCTGTCCATTCTAAAGTCATGGCAATGAAGTCTGCTCTGGCGTTTGTCACCTTGATATCGGTGTAACCGCGCTGTCCGCGCTTCGGTCTCTTTGTTTCTCGTAAATGTCTCTCGTGGGGTTTCGAAAGAGCGATCGTTCTGAGCAGCGCCGGTCCCTGTAGCTGTGCTGCCCGTGGTGTATCTAAGCCGGTTGTTCATGCTCGGTGGCTTTGTGACTCGGGCTCCCACAAGCAGCTGTGTCACATCCGCGGTGACAGGTACGTGTCCGTGTGCAGTGGTGAGAGGAGGAGGCCTCTGCGGGCCCGTGTGCGGGTCCTCGGCAGCCTTCGTAAGGCCCTCGGTGGGCGAGAGGGACCTGAGGGATGGCATTGCCCCTTCACCCGCACCAGGCGTACCTGCGATGGGGTTCTGAGAAGTCAGATGATGGTGAATCCCACCTGCGTGCATCCAGTTTCAGGGTCTTTGCCGTTAGTTTTGTGCTGCTGCCACGCTCCTCCGTCTTGTCAGGGCACCTCCTAAATGGTTTTATCTGATTTTGTTCTGTAGGTACAAAGTCTGAAGTGCAAAATCATCATGCAAGCAGATACGCTGCTTACATAAATTCTCACTAGTTAATATAATATTGCTTGTTTTAACTTAATATATTATGTTTGCTTCTTGCCTGGAATACATGTCCTGAGGTGTCTGTTTTGTTCTGTCTGTAGCAATGGCTTCAGGAACAGCGCTGATTTATGACGAGGAGATGACCACTCATAAACTGCTTTGGAGTGAGTAAGTCACTGCCGTTGTTTTTATTAATGGATTCTTATTAGGACTTCTGAGAGAAGTACCAAGTGAATGCAGTTTTTGTAAATGTAATAGGAAATACCTAGTGATAGATACCCTGTCATTTTCCTAGTAAATAAGTCTAAAATAAGTCAATAAATAAGTAAATAAGTCTGTAAATTTCTTTCCAAAAGTCTTTCCTTTTGGAGAAGAAATTTTTATTTTATTCCCAATTTGTATCCAGGTGCCATAATGATAATCTGAAGCTGGATTTGAGAAGCTGTAGGCCTCCAGTCTGGTAGGCCTTAACAAGAACTGTTAGCTTTAAGCAAGAGAGTAGCCCCTTAAATAAAGTATTTTAAGGTAATTAAATTGTTTATAAAGCTCAGGTATCATTGATCTTGGAAAAAATATGTAGGTATACTTGCTCAGCTGAAACCCATCAATTAAATTCAGTTAGAAGTGGGTATATGCCACTTGCTTAAATTTACCTAGGTTAGACCAGTACCTTTGCAGTGCTCAGAGTAACAGTCCACTGTTGTCTTCTCTCCCAAACCCACTTCTCCTCTGTTCACCTTCATTGTAATCTACAGCTTTTCCTTTCAGCATTCCTGGGGCTGCAGTTAAGGATTGCTACTTTCAGTGGTGAGAGAGGAAACAAAAAATTATGCTATTGTGTTTCTTTTTTATTTAAGAACCATATATATTTTTTCTGTGTACATATTTCAGTACAATTTTTGGCTCAATTCCAAAACAAAAAGTATTTAAAAATTTTATTTTTCTTTTACTCTTACACATTTCTCTATAAGGTTAATTAATCTTTTTACAATGGGAAGTTAAAAGCTAGGCATTATGAAGTGTATTTATTAGCTGTGCTGGTATAGTATTATAGTAATATTATTATTGCTTATTTTTAGTCCTATTTGTGATATTGAAGTGCCAGAAAGACTGTCATCCTCTTACGAGCAGCTTAAACGTTACCATCTTGTGGAAAGATGTGTCCATGTGCCTGCCAGAGAAGGAAGTGATGAGGAGATCCTGTTGGTTCACAGGTCTGAAACTTACTTTCATCACTGTTCAGATTAATTCAATGAAATAACAGATCTCATACTTGCAGGTCAGATTTTGCTCCCTTTGAAAAGGTCTGCTCCAAAAGTCAATGACTTCCAGTAATTTCAATGGAAAACACACAAAGTTAGACAAATCATGTTGAGTATGGTGCAGGTGCTGAAGTATGAATCTGCTGTTCCACAAAATCCTCTTTCTCACGCTTTGGGTTCTTAAGCGATGAATGCTGACTTATACATAGGATTAAAAGTAAACTTCTAATAAAAATTGGGACAAGACTTTAAAAAGTGTAGAAATCTGTGTATTTCTTTAGAAAGATAACCTCGTCTTTCTCCCGGTCATCTTTGAAATAGAGTGAACCAAACAGAAAAGAACTTTGCAGCTAATTCTGAGGGGGGGCAGGGGCAGGGTGGGGGCAGTTCAGGGGAACAGCAGCCTGCCCTTTCTAAAGTCATGGCAATGAATTCTGCTCTGGCGTTTGTCACCTTGATGTGATGATTCTGCAACCAACTGTGGATGATTCTGTGTGTTGCTTGTGCATCATTTGCCCTTGTCAGGGAGCAGCAGGGACAGCCTTCTCTGAAAGGGCAAGGGGAGTCTGAAGCAGAGTGTGATGACAAAGCAGCTGGAGGCAGTGGCTTCATGGACAAGGTCACAACCCCACAATACCCAAGCAAGGCAAGCAGCGCAGGTCCAGTGATGGTAACCAGAATCAGCCATGAGTTTGGATCGCCTGACAAGGCTGTAGTGACGTGGCAGGTCTGAGGTCAAGCTACAGGGTCAGCCCACAGGTCAGGATTTAGGTCCAGATGAGCATGGTTCATGGCCAGACACGCATGGCTACACAACACGGCTGCAGTGTAGCCAAGGGTGAGAGCGAGCGCCAAGGGAAGGAGCGGGAGCCTCTGCTGAGAATTCTTAGCAGAGCTGTTTGGAGGAATAGCTTCTAGCTTTCTCTTTCAAGGTGACCAGCTGTACTGTTTCTGCTAGTTCTGAACCCAGCAGCCAAACCCCAGCAGGGAAGGGATGCACTTGAGGCCCTGACACCTGTGATGAGGACCATAGATTGATCCTAAGTCATGCTTAAATTTTTCAGATTCCAGAACAGTATTTTTCCTAAGAATATACTTTTTGTTAGAATTCAATTAGTGCTGTGTACCAATATAATTTATTTCCATAGTAAATACATTGCTGATTGGGTATGGAAGAGGCTTAATCACCATTTCCAGTTGAGTTGCTCCTCCTGGATGATCAGGGACAAATGACTTCACTAAGTCTTGTCATGGTTTCTATAGGTAAGCTAGACATAATAGAACTCTTTTCTTTCTAAAACACTTTTAGATTGGAACAAATTTAAAACTCCCAGAAAAATGTTTGTGTTCACAGTTAGTTATGAGGCTGCTGCTGAAGTTATCCTAGTGGTTATACAGTCATTCATGTTCTGTGGTTTTATTCTTGTTAATGCCTTCATTTTGAAGCCACTGGTCAGCTTTATTTCCATGAGGCAGCACTATTGTGTCTCCCTTTGTTGTGAAATTCTGGTTGCTTTGGCATTGTCCACCTAGAGGACGTGTGGTCATTGTGTCCTGGATTAGGGCACAGATGGGAGAGTAGATGCCATCAGCCTTCATTTCTGGTTTACTACACGAGGGCAGGAGAGCAGCAACAGAGAATTAAGGAACATTGATTCTAGTGCCTTAGTGCTTATTGCAGCTTGAACCAGTGAAAAGAGGGAGTTAATACACACCTGAGAAGGGATGCATTCAAATACTTATTTTCTGTAGAACATGGGAACACTAGACACACATTCTCAGAGTTATAATTCACACTTTTGCTGACTGTCAGAATCTTAATTTGATTCTTGTTGGGATGGTATGTGTATGTAGTGTGGATTGCAAAATGTGCATGATGAACAAAGAGCCTTTATTTTGAAAGCAGTTGCTCTTGCCACTGGAAAAGGGAGAAGAATGTAATATTCTTAAGATATCCAAGAACCCTTGCTTTCATAGCACTCATTTTTTTTTTCACTATATCCTGCAACTAGCATTACAGAGTACATATTGGACTTGTGAAGTCTCACAGAAAGCCCCTTTTAACATATGTTCTGTTACTTTTAATTACATTTTGCATTAAAAAAAAACCTTTGTAGGTCTCTTTGCCTAATTAAGCGTTGTGTTAATCTCTCTCTCCTCTGCAGTTTGGAACACTTGGAAGTGGCAAAAAGTACCCAGACAATGAATGAAGAGGAACTGAAAAGAGTCTCTGGAAATTATGATGCTTTTTTCTTTCATCCGGTGTGTAAGTTAAACTACTTCTCTTACTGGGACTTAGAAGCATTTGTGTTTTTGCACCTGAGTGGCACTTGTCTAAGTAGAGGAAAATTAGCAGTACGTTTTTGCTATTTCAGTGGACTTAGATATATTTATGACATTATTGTTATCTGTTTCAAGTTTAGTATAATGCTGTAATTTAAATTGATTAAGTGTCTTGTCATCTATTCTGTAATTGCATCCTGCCAGTATAGCTCACTACTCAAATTTTAGCTCTTTTTTTGCCACTTAATGTCACTGCAGACCATTAGTGACCCACAAATCACATTTTGGTAACAATTGCTCTTAAACTTTATGCCAGGTAGTGGAGGTGAAGTCTTTTGTGTTTTGTTTCTGTAAGGTTTCATTCCTTGTTTTCAAAGGTGCCATGTTATTCCACTAGTCAGTTCAGTATGTCCACCTCATGTTTTTTAACAGCTCCAGAGAGAACATCCTTATAAAGGATACGAGGATCAAAGGTAAACCTAGTAGAAAGGACACCGGAATTTGTGTTGTGAAGTTCTGCCCTCAACTATCTGAGTACAACCTCAGTAGGGGAGACTTAAGACGATTTGCTGTTGGGGTGCAAAAGCACATCATGTGTGATTAGTTTAGAACAAGCTGATGGGTGATTGATGACAAGAGATTCCCTTTTTCAGAACACTTATCGCTGTGCCAAACTAGCAGTAGGAGCAACTTTGCAGCTGGTGGATGCTGTGATGTCAGGAAAAGTGTGCAATGGAATGGCATTAGTAAGGTAAGAAAATCTGTGAGGAAGTCTTTGCTTCTCCCCAGTTTCCTTTGTTGTGAGTAACCATGTAAAACTTTGTCTTAGACCTCCAGGTCACCACAGCCAGAGAAATGCAGCTAATGGGTTCTGTTTGTTCAACAACGTTGCTATTGCAGCAGAATATGTAAAACTGAAATATGGTCTACAGAGGTAAGTGCGTGGCTGACCCTGGAGAAGCATATCGGTTGTCAGTATGGCATTTAGATAACTGCCTGATGTTGTGCCATTTTAGATTAATGTCTAGAGCTTTCTGAGTGTTGTGTAACTTCTGGGACAGAAAAACATTGTTCATCTGTACCTCCTTTAGATCAAGATGCTGAGGTTCTTCTGCTGAATGTTTTCTTTTACTGATCTCTGCAGAATCCTAATTGTTGACTGGGATGTGCACCATGGGCAAGGAACTCAATATATATTTGCAGAGGATCCAAGGTTTGAAGGATTTTTTTTATTTTTATATATATATATATATATATATATACACACACATAGTAGCTGGTTAAATACCGCTTTGCTCTGTAATGAATAAGATTTCTTAACTTTCTAAAACTAGAATATTACAAAACACAAAACTTTCTCCTTGCTATTTTAGTCACTTTGTTGTTTTTACTTGTCATTAAATAGAGGAAAAATTCTAACATAAATATGCAAATCTATTCTACTGTAAATAATAACAATCAAAATGAGTATTTTAGCAGTTTTCCTGAGTTCATTTTGGCATAGGACCTACTGTATCAAGTTTTGCAGTCCAAGCCCATTAAGAGAACTAAGGGGAAAGGATGAGTTTCAGTTAATACAACCATGCTTTCAGTTAATACAACCACCAGGTTCAGGATATAAAGAAACTTTCAGAATCTTCTTGTCAAGTTGGATTTGTTTCTTGTATCTTTCAGTGTTTTGTATTTTTCCTGGCATCGCTATGAACATCAGGAATTCTGGCCATCACTCAAAGAATCTGATTATGATGCTGTGGGTCTGGGAAAAGGAAAAGGTTTCAACATAAATTTGCCTTGGAATAAGGTATATGTTGTTTACAGTGCAACAAAGCAAGTGTAATAGCTTTCTGTCTCATGCTTTACGTAACACTTCCTGAGAAGTCCACTACTTTGCCTGCTTGGCAGGTGTCTTAGCACAGTGTACCTCCTTCCTGTCAGTGGAATGTCTGCTAAGAAATGTGGCTGAGAATATCATAGAATCATAGAATGGTTTGGATTGGAAGGGACCTTAAAGATCATCTAGTTCCAACCCCCCTGCCATCAGCAGGGACATCTTCCACTAGATCAGGTTGCTTGAAGCCTCATCCAGCCTGGCCTTAAACACTTCCAGGGAGGGGGCATCTACAGCTTCCTTGGGCAACCTGTTCCAGTGTCTGACCACCCTCACAGTGAATATGATAATGTTTAAAAAAAAAAAAAAGAGAGAGAAACATGTGCACTTTTTTTTTTTCTTTAATATCTTACTTGACCTCATAAGGTTCCCTTATCTTTAACTTTTGATACTATCTTTCC
>NW_010328175.1:0-11176 GCF_000700745.2 Antrostomus carolinensis | reverse complement strand
CCTAAAGAATTAAGAACTTTAGAAAATTTGTTATTCCAACAAGAAAATATGACCTCTATTTTTGACATTTTGCAGGTTGGGATGGGAAATTCAGATTATCTTTCTGCATTTTTCCATGTGTTGCTTCCAATGGCTTTTGAGGTAATTTTTTTACTGCTCTGCCGTTTGAATAGCAAAACCAAAGACTACTTCCTAAGTACTTTTTAAGCAGGTACCATTTAATATTTTGTAAAAATGCAGTAATTGCCAGTAGCACATTATTTCTGCTGGTATGAATAATGTCCTGATCAACTGAATAATATTTATAGAATGTTAGCTTTTAAATAATCAATATAATGACCTGCAGCTTCTCTAGCAGGAATTAAAATAGTATAAAAGGCTAATCTTGGTTTTTATTCAAGGAGACTGTTTGTGTTCATATTGTAGCTGAAAAAACAGCTGAACTTTGAAATCCAGTACAAAATTTAAAATAGGACATAAGAATGTGCTGCAACTCTCTCTGTTTTATAACAGTTTGATCCTGAACTGGTTCTTGTCTCCTCTGGATATGATTCTGGAATTGGAGACCCTGAAGTAAGTAACTTGTTGTGGCCTTTGTGTTGTCAGTCATAAATCTGTTTGCAAAATAGTCCAACCTCTTAAATGTGGTGTGATTGCTAGGTGAAATTCACTTTGACCAAACTAAAAATATATGTTTGAGTCTTTAAGCTGACCCCAGCTCATTATATACTACAACAAGACATGTAAGGGCAAATTATCCCATAGGCGTGATTACTGCGTGGTTTTTGCACATTCCTTTAAAGCAGTTGGTTCTGCATTTTGTTAGATACAATGAGAGGCAAGTGTTCCAGTATCCCAACTCAGACTCGTGTATTTCAGATTGTATGTTGGTTTTTTTTTTTCACCAATGTTTTTGATTCAGGATTTTATCCCTTAAAATTTTTTCTTTGATTTAGGGTCAGATGAACGCCACTCCTGAGGTTTTTGCCCATCTTACCCATTTCCTGATGCAGTTAGCTAATGGAAAGCTGTGTGTCATCCTAGAGGTAAAAGACTTTGGAAACATACTCTCAGGGGAAGGGTCTTTATATTAGAGCTGTATATGGAAAGCTAGAATCTAGGAAATGAACTTAACAAGCAACTTAAAGCAAGCTCTTTTTCTAAAAAAACAAACCAAAACAATTAAAAATGCTTCCTCCTTTTGAAATCTGGATTTCAACTCCCTATTTCTGCTGCATGTTAGAAAAATGGTGGCTTTTCAGGTAAATAAGTGTATGGAAATACTACTGCCAACAAGGTCTCCAAGAGTGAACTGTTTATTGATTCACTTGACCTCTGTTTTGCATGACCTTTCTTCCATTGTGTTTCTCTCCAGCAGGCTATTATAGATACTTCTGTCCACTAGCTGAAGTGAAAATAAGCATCCCCTCCTAATACAGATGATGTGACTGCTCCACAGGTGGTATGCAGGAAGCAGTCTATCATCTGCAGTCTGGCAGTCTTAAATCTATCTTTGGTTGTTCCCCAAATTCACTGTTTTCATATTGAAAATCATTGACTTAGCTATCATTGGCTTGCATATCATCTTCCACTCCTGTAGATTTAAATATATTTCAAAAGTTTCACTTATTTTCCATGATGATACTTGGGTAGATGTTACACATACTTCTTCCTTAGGTGACACAAAATACTTTATTCTAGGGTGGATACCACTTAAAGTCATTGTCTGAATCAGTCTGCATGACTGTAAAAACTTTGCTTGGAGATCCTGTGCCTCAAATAACTGGAGAAATGGCACCTTGCCTAAGGTAAGCATATGAAGAATTCTAGAACAACCCACATACTTATCAAAGAGACTAAAGACATGCATGCTTTGAACATTTTGCTGAAGCAAGGTTTTAATATGATGCTTTATAATATATTATTTTCTGCTTTGGATAACTTGCTTTCCAAAAAAGTCATCTGAGGTACAGTTTTGCATGCTTTTCAGGTTATGAGAACTTCTTAATGGCATATAATTTTATGCTACTTGTCCTTGGGCCTTGTTATCCTGCAGAGATCCATCCCACTCAAAGCTGAGACCATCCTGCTGTAATCAGGGCAATGCCAGTTAACAGCCAGTGCTTGGGAAGGTGTGTAATTGGAAGGATTTGTTCTTCAGTCTCCAGAGCCACTTCAGTTGCTGTAGAACAGCAATAGCTGGAGCTAACCTTTCACCAGTGAGAATTGGTGCTGTGCAGAGCCAGTCCTGATGACTCTTTGTGTTTCTGGAATTTGGAGCATCAGGGCCTGGGGTCTGAAAGCATTCAGCTGTGTGAAGCTGTACCAAGATAATTAAACTTCAGATCTAACTTCTTCTTGGTGACAGTAAGATTGTGTTTGCACAGTGGTGAATCTGACCTACTAAAGTATTCTGAACCTTGGACCTGAATCAATCCCACATCTAAACAGAGTCTTTCTCTCTATCTGTCTGTACCATCTCCACATCTCTGTGTTCTGTCCTCAGTCTCTCTCCCACCTCAATAGTTGTACTGTGCTTTTTTTAAGTAGTAATGCTCCTCCTGCATTTTGGTGGGTAGAAGGCAGCACATACCAGTTATCTGTGTTAGTTAAAACTCAGAGCTCAGCTCAGACAGGGAAGCAGTGTAAATATAGACAAGCTGTGGGCAGAGTTGGGTTTGGTAAACTCTGATGGAGCAAAGCTGGTTATTTTTCCCCTAGTACATCCTATAGCCCCTGTATCGCCTCTTTTTCTTCTCTACCAGCTGTAGCATCTCAGGTTGCTATCATCCTAGGTGGCAGAGAGTTGATTACATATTTATCCATCATATCAGTCCAGTGCCTGAACACCTTGCAAATAATCTGCAGAATCTGCCCTGCATTTAACAGGACCTGAATTATGTTTATATGATAGCTAACATAATAGGAGCATTTTCTTTTAGTGCTGCAAATACCAGTGATGCCTACATTCTATAGGTAAAATCTCTGACAAAGCAAAGACAGACAGGTGAAATCTTGGCTTTCCTGAAGTCAGGGACAGGTGTGCTTCCTCCAACAGCAAGGCTGAGATTTCACTCCTTGTGTGTAAATGTGTACATACTGCATATGTTCCTCGCTTTTCTTTTTTGCCCCTTGAATCCAATCTTGCCAAGCAATCTGCCCATTGACTCTCATTCTCTTTACCTCTCTGTTCTGCGTTCTGGGAATAGACCAAAGTTTGTTCATTTTCAGTTGGATTTTCTACTTTTGCTTTTTCATTGAGGTAAGTTACATTTCCTGTATTTTCATTAGTGCTGATACTGCTGTTTCTTTTCTAGTGCTGTTGAATCCATTCAAAATGTGAGAGCAGCACATAAACCCTACTGGAAATGGTTGATGTATGAAGGTAATTACTCTTCTCTTTCTTCTTCTCTTTCTGCAGATGTGATTGGTAAATGGATTTGTACAGAAATTAAAAATTATGAAGAATAATATAAGTGGATTAAAATAATTGAACTACCAGTTAATAATCAAGTGACGGATGAAGCACTGTGAGGCTTCATTCAAGGCCATGTCTTCAGCTGATCTGAAAAGAACTTCTGAAGCCAGCAAACATCACGCCAAAAAGTAGTGCTTTGATATCTTTGTTTGAGGATGCTGTTTTCAGTGTCAAAAATATTGGCATAAGACATTATCATATATGGCTTTTCACTAGACAAAAACAAATGTAGCAGAACTTAAAAAAAAATTGTGACAGGAAACATTGTAGCTAGTGCATGGACATAAACATGCATACTATGAATACAGATACTCTGTTTTGTAAATAAATGTAACCAAATATTAACATACTGCTTGGGAATTAATACATGTGAAACTCCTCTTTTTTTCTCTAGAGACATCATTTTTACAGAATTTAAGCACCAGATCGCACTTACAGAAGGAGGCTAATCCAAATCCCTCCACAGAACTTGAATCTAAGATAACTAACGATGATGAAACTGTCAAAGTAGAAAAGTTTTTGGAACTGCACATGAGAAATATTCTATTTCCAGTGCCTCCCATCAGAACAGCAACAACAATTAACTCTAAAGGATCAGCACATTTGCTCCCTGTACCCGTTCATTTGGTGAAGGAAATGGACAAAACTGAAATTAAAACTCTTGTCAGGTTGGTTCTATCTATTTAATTTTCAACATAATTATGAGGACAAGAGGTCTCTGTACAGACTGTCATCTACCTCTGTCTCTGCTGTGGTAATCTTCTTGATTTTATTCTAGTCAATTATAGCCAGAGTTTCTTCCCTTTAAAATTGAAGGTGTTGGTTATCGCTCATAGCCTTGAAGTCCTTTAAAGTACTAAGCAGAATACTTTTAGAGTAAACTTTTTCAGTGGAGATAGAACAGTTAGTGCAAATGTATTAATTTAGAAAGAGATTTAGCTAGGAAGGTGACTTTAAGGCTCTGTGTTCACTTTTAGCTGAAAAAAATACCAAACTTGGCTGATTTGAGAAGCTCAAATTTTGTCTTAGAAAGTCAATTTTTGACAGAACTCTTTCCTGAATATTGTCAGACACTTTTGTTTTCTTTCCAGTGCATAATGCAGACAGGTTTAGAGAGCTCGAGACTGTCAGGCAACAATGTTGTCATCCTCCTGCTCAAGCTAGGTTTTTGAGAATGAATGTGTAGCACCTATACAAAACATACCCTATCAATACTAACTGCAAAGTACTGTATTGGCATCCTCTTCAAAAGCATTATTGCCTCTAACCTACTTTTTCTTCATATAATTTATTTTACAGTGGCTTTTATGCAGACCTTGTGAAAGAGGACAAAACTTTGCTCTCTCTGGGCAATATGTTGGCTATCCTAGATAAAATACTTAAGAAGGAGGTAATAATAAACTGCTTTGCTCTTGGGGGAGTGGGTGGAGAGTTAAATTCCTCTGACTTCTGCTTCTACCATCTTGTCATTGAGATATTAGTTATTGTGTAGTTCACAACCCCACTAGTCTCAGCTAGAATGTGCTTAGCTATGGGAGTGAGAGTGCAAGGTGAGAGGACAACTATTTAGGCATAGCTGTTAACCCCAAGACATCTTTCTAATGATCTTTGGGCAAGACATTGCCCTGCTTTTCTGCAGTCACAGCATATGAGTCAGTAAGGACCTTCTCATCCCTCTTAGACATACAGGTGAGACAGGCATTCACTCTTCCAGTTGAGGAGAGCAGAAGTTGGTCTATCAAGCACCAGTGAGCAGCAGCAAGAAATCTGAGCAAAAACTGTCAAAAATTTTCCTGTCTCGGTGCACAGTTTTGCCTTCTGTCTTTAGGAAAGAGTTCTCTTCTGCATTACCCTTCATTACAAAACACCATGCTATGTGCAGCTGCACCCACTTACTGTTATTTGTGCAACAGTTTACTCCAGTAAATTTTGATTTACACACACACACACACACACACACACACACACGTTGCTTTAGTGGAGCTGCTGAAAACACTGCTGTATGCTGTGATTCTGAACAGAGTAATTCCAGTTCAGCATTTTGATTCCTGCAGGGTCAGGAATGAAGAGAAGACAGGCTTAGAGGGTGCATGTCTGTATGTTTGCTTCTTCAAGTTTTTATACATAGAGAAAAACTGCAAACAAGAAAACAGAAGATTATTACGTCATAATAAAACTGTCTCTCCCTTGGAATGAAAAGCTCTCTTTAAAGTACCAGGCCTGCAAGGAATACTAACTACCAGAATGGCCTCTTTCTTGTGAGCCATCTTCTTGCTGTTGGAAGTGACGTATGTTGACTAACAGCATAGACTGCACATACTTCTAGGAGAGCCTATAAATAGATTAAAAAAAAATGTTAATGGGCAAAAAGAAATAGAACTCTTCATAAGTTGCAGATACTAAGCTGAGTTTTTTGTGTTGACAGATAGAAAGAGGAGGAGTGAGGAAGGGGAGCATGCATTATCTTTTTGCTTAGCTTTCATGTAGAGTTCAAAGCACTACACAACATAAATGAATGCTGAATACTGTCATTATATGTTCCAGAAAGGAATAGCTTGCCTAGATGAAAGGAAGAGTCTGAATTCAGGGACAACTTCCTTTTCATAGGGTGTATTTTTCTAGTGCAGTTTGCCTGCTGGCAAACTGAGTGTATCCAACCTGCAGACTTATCAAGAGAACCAAGAAAGATTACCTTCCTCTGCAAAAGCTGTTTTTACAGTTGCCTTTCAGCATAGCACCATACTTTTGAAGTAAGAGAACAAATCTTGGCATAATAATCAAATATGGCCTTTTTGTAGAAAATTATTTAATAATATTTTCTTAACCCTACTATGACAGATCATTAAGATCCCCTTCATTGTGCTGTAGCTTTCTTCGAATGATACATACCAACAAGTAAAAATACAGTTGTTACAAATAAGAAATGACATGATCTTTTGTGCCATTAATTATTTCTGAATTAAAAATGTATTTTGTAGGTACGCAATGGGATTGCAGAATCACCCACACCTTCTGTTTCTGTTGCTGTTACAGTAAGACATTCTGTTCGTTTTGGATTTCAAAGGTGAATTTGTATCTTTTGACTTTGAGGCCCTTTGACAAAATGTAAAAATAAGATAAAAGTGTGTGAAATACAGCAAATTGCCTTTGAAACCTTATTTTTAAAACAAACAGCATCTCCATAGGCATAGCATTTTCAAAATGTAGTACAGACAATATTGTATATGCCAGCAAAAACCTTTTGCCTTACCAAAGGCAAGACATCTGTAAGGATGACTGCTGTGCTAGCCTACATTTTGTCAGATTTCTCTTGGTTTTGGCCTGAGGACATTTTCTTGGTTTTGTTTTTTCTCCCCAGTATTTGGTGGGAGAAAAGGAGTTCCCTTGAGCTATCATAAATGGGTTTTCTTTTAATGGACCAGATTTGGAAACAATTTACATTCTTTTTTATAGATGAAATCTACATGTAAACCCTAAACAAATTGCACTAATTGAAAAGAATTGCTTATAGTTGTAAATGTATGTATATTTTTCTTTGTTTTCTGCAGAGTGCTTTGCATATTTGTTGGAGACATGCAAGTCATGCCAGACACGGAAGATGGGTGAGGTTTCTCTTTACTTCAGGAGGTCACATTTCAAAGGCCTCATAAATGTTCTGAAGTGTCCATATGTATGATGAAACCAGCACTACGGAATCAGTCATGAGCTCATGTTCCTGAAGTTTAGCTTGAGACAAAATACAAAACATCCCTAAATAGATCTCTAAAGATGAACTGCTATCTTTTAAGTGCCACTTTCTGAGTTTAGTGGTAGGTTTAAAGTATAATCCTTCTATATTAATTGAAATTTAGATTGTTATTGAAAACAGGATATTTAAAATATAATATTAAAAATAGAAAGTAATAAAGAAGGCAATTATTAATTACCTAGGGTTTACCCCCCTATAACTGCAGGGGGCACATACTGCTGATGCTAAGTTCCTTATTGAAAGTCATCTTTATTATCTATAACTTTTTTTGCAATTTCCCCTTTTTATAATTTGCCCATAGTCTTTAATTCTCTTTTTTAAATCACCTTGAAAAGGATCTCAGTTTTAATTGGTGTTTACATTATGGCATGTAGTAATGCAGATAGTTATTTGCTCCTGTGTTATGAATTAGTATTTAAAGAATGATGAAAGAAAAGATCTTTTTTTCTTATTGGAAGTTTTGTTAAGTACTCAAGTGTGGTTTTTATTTACAGAAAAACACTCATCATACATATTTGTGAGAAAGAACAGTCTGGAAAGACCAGCTGCAAACACTATATTTCACTGAACTGGAAAGAGGTAAGATTCACTTTCTGAAGGCAACACAAGAGAAAAACTTTTTTAACAGAAATAAAATAATATATTTATAAATTTAGAAAATGACACTGAGAATTACACCCCTCACTGCAATTTGGACCATTGAAAGTATTTCCTTTTCTTGTCCTTGCCAAGGTACTACTCCTTCACAGATCTTTAAAGTGTGTTAGAATGCATAAGGTTGAGGAAACCTTCAGTAGCTTCTGTAGTTCATCAAGAAGGCAGAGTTACAGTGTAAAGGCACTAAGGAAAAGACGAATGATCTGCATGTTTAATATAAAAATTGCTGTGAAAACAGATCAGTATCCTGTTTCCTAGGCCAGTCAAAAGCTTGTTGAGATTCAGCCTTACTGCTTTGTTTTATTTCTAGGATGTGGGGCTTTACATTTGTGCTAAACAGTTTCTCATTGTTGTTAAAGGATGCTGAAGGAAATGACTTCTTTTCTGCTGTACTTGGATTCATTCTTCCTGTAGCATACAGTTATCAACCAAACTTGACAGTAATAGCTGTTGGACCAAACAGGAGCCTTGGAACAAGTGGGATTTCTCTGCTTTTTGCTTTACTGCAAGGATTAGCTGAGTCTCGAATTTTTGCAGTGATCGAGGTAAGAAGTGGTGCTAAGCTGTGGTACTTCAGGGTGCCTAGGACAGAACTGAAATCAAGCAGCAGCATGCTTGGTGTGAAATGCTTCAAGCTGCCCAATATAGCATATTGGCTGTATCTATACTGTCCTTGGTGCCCCTGAGCTCATGACACAAAGAGCCCCAGTTTCGCTCTGGCCCGAGAAAAAGACCAGACACGGATGCATACCGAGCTGTAGGCAGCCTGCATGACTAAGAAGCTGAGGCATGAATGCAAACCCATGGTTTTGTGTATAGACAGTAGTTCTGACAACTTGACACAGTTTCATGTATTACTGAAACAGAGAAAGTTTGGTTCCCAGGAGTTGTTTTTTTTTTTCTTGTTAAATAGGACACAGAGATAAATTTAATGCAAAGTGTAGCCAAAGCGTTAGCGGGTGCTTCTACACCTCACTTCGGAGCTTATGTACCTCCTACCCAAGAAAAAGTAAATAAAATTAAAGTATTAAGAGACCAGTTTCAGCAGGCATGGAAAATGCTTCAGTGTTCAGGTAAGTTGTCTGTTTTTATCTTTAATTCTTACAAAAATATGCAAGTTTCTGAAAAGATGATAAAATACAGCTGGATCCTGTAAGTCAGTGGGATATTAAAGTCAGTGGGAACACATTGACCTAATGTGAAAAGGATGGAGCTCTGAATGCTTTTAATTCTGCCATTTGATCCAGAAAGCAACGAATTTCATAGCATAGTAACTATACCCTTGGGAACTTCGAATACTTCAGAGTTTTTAAATGAGACTACCCAAATATTATGTGCTTAAAGAATGGTTAATAAGATGTGCACTGGCTCTGACTGCTAAGGTGTTTTCTGAATATAGTGCAGAATCAGGTTACATTTTTATTTCCATTTAACTTGTCCACAGATAACTTCACATAACTCACTAATGATGAGTTATGCTTAAAATACATTCACAGATAGCTGAGGATCAAGTACTGCATTTGCACAGGAACCAGATTAGGCAGGTGTGTATGTTTTCGAGCATACCTGTCTAGAAACATTTCACTGCTGAATAACTTTGGGTTTTCAACAGAAAAAGCAATTATAAAAATGAACATCTCTGTGAAAGAAAATGTGCTGTTCTCTTTCAGAAAAAAAAAAAAAAGGCCAAAAGCAGTGGTCTGGTTCCAACAAAAATGTTCTTATGGGGTTGGAATTCTGATATGAGCTTGATTACTAACTGTTTTTCTTATTGCTGTTCTTTTCAGTGACGGATAAGATTTCAAGAAATTGACTTCACTTCAGAATCATTTTACACAGCAGAAGAAAAAGAAAATGTTTTGTTGTTCATGTTGCCTTTTAAATCAGGAAAGAGATGGACAATCTCTAAATGGAATAAGAGCCATTCACAATTGTCTCCTGTTTTTAAAATACTTAAACCCCATATTTTGAGAGAGGGAATTGTGCTTGCAAATTCTACATTGGCGTTAATTATTCAAGACTGACACTTGGAAACAACTGCTGTACTTTATTACTGTGTCATTTGTGACATTGTAAAGTCAGGCTTGCATATGCAGTAGCTTGACAGCATGAATGTTAAAGAAGTCCAGAAAACAGGCATCCGAAATGAGCAATCGTAATAGCCAAAACATATTCATATTATTCATCATAATCCCAGAGTGCTTGCACTGCTGCCCTCGCCGCCATTTCCTTGGGAGTTTAAACTTAACAAGAGGTCTTTCAGATTAGTGAAATTTCATTTCATAATCTGATTTAAAGGATTCACCTAAGATGGTCTATTCTTTTAATTTTTCTAGGGAGTACTTGTCAATTGCAAGAAGAAAGAAGAGCAGCTGAACATCTATAGTGTATGCATTTCCTACATCGCACCTGTGATGTTTAATTTCCTGAATTATATAGGGCAGGAGAGAAAAAAGAAAAATAAACGTCCCCAGGCACTAGCCATAGTCTGCCTTGGGTTGCAGCATTCCAGAAACTATTTCGGGCTCATTTTCAAGATCACTTTTCTGTGACTGTGACTTCAGTAATGTGACCTTTTGATTTCAAACACTTCAAATTATGTTTCGGCTGGTGTTGCTACTAGGATCAACTTTACATAATTTGAATAACTAAATAACTGTCTTTACACTTCTCTTTCTATAAAACTGTTCCCAGTGATTCCCTTCTCATTCATACTGGTTTCCAGTTATTGCTGGATGGGAAATGATACCTAATCCTTGAACATTTTGAAATTAAAATCTATTTCAAGAGAAGCTAAAAGCCATGTCAAAAGCTGAAGAACACAAAGGTGTTCTGTTTCAGTTCAGAATTTTTTTAAACTTAATTTCAGACTCCAAAAAATACTTTAGATTGGGAACTGGGCAATGGCCAAACTTCAGCTTCAGAAACTTTTGAGAGCAGGACATTTGTTGGTTTGTTGTTCTTTTCTCTCTCCTGTGGGGGAAAAAATGGGGTTTTTTTTAACAATTCAGTATTTTCAAGGAAAAATCACTGTCTCGGGAGTGTCTCAGCTCCCTCCCTTGTTACCTGCCTTGTCACCTGCTGTGTCTCTGGCCTGTGTTTGAGTGATACACATGTGGCGTTTCGATACGTATTTTTCTAAGATCTCGATCAAGTTTATTAAAACGCTGATGAAGCGACAGCGCGAGCTGCGGCGGCGTCAGTTGCCGATGCTGGCGGGAGGCGGCGGAGGTTCGGCCTGGGGATCGCGACGCTGGGCGAGCGTGGGTTGCTGCTCTGGCAACAGCGGCACC
>NW_010328174.1:44018-211962 GCF_000700745.2 Antrostomus carolinensis | reverse complement strand
GCCCCATGGGAGAAGGGTGCGGGTGGGGGAAGACCCCTCGGCGCGGCCGTGCCTGCCGCCGCCGCAGGAGCGGGCAGAACCGCTCCGCACAGAGTGACACCCTGGCCCGGCTTTTAAAAAGTAGGTGAGAGTTAAGGGGTGTTTGTTTTTTTCTTTTTCTTTCTTTTTTTTTCTCCCTTCGTTTTGGAAACTCGCTGGGGCAGCTGGGCTCACCCCGATATATCGTGTATGCTGCTGCTGCTGCTGTGTGTGTGGTAGTTTGGGAAATGTCAGTGCTAGAAGTGGTGGAGCTCACTTGGTGCACCTTTCCGCGGGGACGGGATGGGCTGAAACTGACCGGGCAATAAATAAACTGTATGAATAATGGTAAATTGTCTTCTGGAGTTCTGTGTAATTAACTGGTTTCCCCCTTCTCTCTCGTCTCCTCCAAATAAAGTTTGGAATTTGATGTCACCCTATTTAAGAAATGTTTTTATACAACCATTTGAAATGGCCAAATCCCCAATATTCTGAGTTGTCTGGTAATTGAAAATGATTCACATTTTGCTGTTTTGTCTTACACCTCCCCACCCCCCCAGGTGACTTGGAAATAAGTTAGGATGTTTTGTTGCCTGTTGCGCATAGCTAAACTTGAATAAAAGACACATATTGCAAGTAAACTAGTAGAAGTTTTTATAACTGTATCATCAAGTGTAGGTGAAAGTATTGTCTCTGTAATGGACTCAAGCAGTAATAGCTATGTGACATTTACCCTTTAGATCATGCACATATCAACAGATCTTTTACTGTTGAATTTAGTTCTGTTGACAATTCCTGCGGTGAACATCTCCACTGTTCACTGTATTTTCTTTAAGTCAACACTTTTAGGAGACAACTGGTAAAGATAGTAATTTATAACATCTGGGGAGCTTGTGCTTGTAAATGTACAGATGTGCTGCGTATGCTTCAGTTCAGTTTTAGCTATAACTGTTGAGTGACTTGGTGCTGATTACCTGTAGGCTGACTATTCACTTGAGAAACTTTTGCTTGTTCATATACAAGATATAATAACTACACTTCCTGCTAAATTTTAATAGGCTGGTTTAGAATAAAATTACTACATAAACTTAAGTTTTGACATAGGTGATCTAGGTGACATAAACTTTTTTAGTTTATTTAACTGTCTGTATAGTTATGGTTTGTACTCCTAAAAAAGTATAAAATGTCAATGTCTTGTGCAGACAGAAAATATATTTTTCCGTTGGTTAAAGATCTGTAGAAACTCTCACACTCAGCATGCCTGCAAAGGTTTTTCTTTTTAAGCATTGATTTACCAAATCTTATTTCATTTTTTTTTTCATTAAACTTTTCTTTTATTGAGGTAGGTATTGAGGTAAGTAGATGAATCCATCTGACCATAAGATCAGTAGAAGTGGATATTCACTGTAATGAAAAGAAATTGAATTGGGAACAGAAGTGAGAAGACATGAACAAGGGAGGTGGTGCATTTGAAGTGGTAGATGGGAGGATTCACTCACACGTATGATTTAAGGCACCAGTAGCAAATTTGATATTACGACCTTAAACATATACATTTCAGGTAATGCTTACTTGTGCTCATTAGAAAGATACCATGTTAGTTTGTTTTTTTTTAACTTAATTACAAATAGCCATTAACCTGAGAGCTGATTAGCTCTCCTTACTTGATACAAAACAGACAAGCCATTGTTTTTTTGTTGTATTACATGTAGACAAGTACAGTACCATGTATCACCTAAACTTATCCCTTTCCTCTTACAGTCTGTCTTCTCAGGCTTTTTTTTTTTTTTTTTTTTTTTTTCCCCGTCAATCAGTAAATTTAAGGCTAAATTTTGAAGGTAAAAAGGAAAAAAGTTTAAAATCTGTGTTAGGGCCGTAATAGTTTTCGGTAGCTGGAATGTACAGATGACAATTTGATTTAATCAGTTGAAGATTTTTCCAGGAGAGACTGTTTTTGATGAATTCAGTAATGCTTGCGAGATTTGTCCAGCTGCAGAAAATAACGATAAAAAGCTCAAACGCTACCACTTTTACATTTGTTTTTGTAGCTGCATGGAAGACTTGGACAAAAGAGAATATTTTAGTAGATGCTGCCTACTTCCATTCAGTTTTGTGGGCCCACAGAAAGAAAGAGAGCTTCAACATGTGGAGCATAACCTTTTTGGATTGCTTTAACAATTAAGAAATATAGAGGTGAATAAAGGAATGTGTATTTAGATGCAGTAGCACTGTAATGAAACAATGTAACAAATAGTGGGTTTTTTTGGACAGATTAAGTAATCTTCTATTATATATATTTATTATATAGGGATGCTGTTTCCCTAGTGCTGTTTTCTTTTGGAAGGGAAGATTGGAGCCAGACTCTTTGTAAGTGTTCTGCAAAGATGACAGAATTACCTCTGCTCTATCTCTTAAGTCATTAAGAGATGAAGCTGTGGATGCGTAACATTTCATTTACGTGCTAGGTCACGTAGCTTATCACCAAATTTAAGAAGTTATGATTTGTTAGTTTATTGGTTTTTTTCACCTAAGTGACCATGGACCTTGGCTGAGTTTGACAATTTAGGCTCTTTATGGCGTATATGTATGAAAAGTATCACTATTAAAAATACTTCTGATGCAGTCATGTAGAGTGAATACAGACTAGTGTGAAGTCACTGAAGAAAAGCTTATTCTTGACAGCTTTGGGCCAATTCTTTCCTGCTTATGAGGTGGGGAAGTTTGCATAGTTTTTCTGAAATCGAATGAACACTAGAGCTATTCATTACTGTTTGAATGCTCCCAATAATAAACAATCACACTAGAAATAAAATATAAGCTCATAATGCAACTATCCCTTGCTCTTTATTTTATATTAAAAACCAAAGCTAACAACAAAAAACCCCCTTGTTCTGGACTCTGTTTCCCTGTCTTCATTTAGTATTTTACTGCTCTGGAAATGTGATTCAAGTTCTTGATGTGGATCAAAGAAAAAACTCAACTGGAGCTTCAGAAAATATTTGCGTGTATCCTGTTAAAAGGAATTCTAGCCCTTACTGACTTGCAGTATGTACTTCTGGGCCTTGTATATTGGGGCAGAGGTGGAGTAAGGGAGTTACTCTTACTTTTTTTTTTTTTTTTTTCACGAAGAATACAGCTATTGAATCACTAATTTATGGGATCCACTCTCCACATTTCACTCTTGGAAGGCATGGAAGTGTAGACCGAACAAGGAGGAGTCATATCCCTTCAGGATAATACAATTTTTACGATTTAGACTTTATGACTGAATACTTGGGAATTCTTATATTGAATCATTATTTTACAGTTTTTTTTTTTTTTTTTTTCAGTTGTGTGATTGGATTGTTAAAGTGTAACTCTAGAGAAAAAGATTATTTGCAATTTTTGTCCTCTTCTATACTAATGAAAATTTTAGTTGTTAAACTTCTGACTGACTCGCTGAAATTTGGGCTATGTGGAATACAACAGTAAAAACTGTTGCTGCTTTTTTGCAATGTGGAAGTCCTACAATTTGAAACTCCAGGAATTAGCAGATTAGATTATTTTTTGAAAGATTCCATGTAAACTGGACAGTATATTGGCAGATTACTTACTTTCTGTACTTCTTTCTTTTTTTTCCTGTCCAGTGGTGTTTAAAAGTTTATCCTTTTAGTCTTAGAAGTTCTCAGTTCAATACATGTCTTGATATCACTGGTCAGAATATACTTTGAAGTTACAAATGCCATCAGTTTCTGATAGTAGCAACCCTATTTTTTTCCCTAACTCAATTCAAAAGGAGATCCAACATTTATACTGAATTGTTATTTTTACAAGTTTTACCCACAGATACACCTATGAAAATCTGCTTTTTTAACTGTTATGATAGAAACGAAGCAAATTTAAGGTAGCGTGTGGCTCATAGCAATTCCATATCATATAGGACCCTTCATATTTTTTTATACCTATGTATTTCTTCTGACTTTGAATCAGAGGTTGTCTGAAATTCCTCAGATTCTCAATTTCCAGGTGAGGCTACATGACTCCAGTGGTAATCCATAGCCATAATACATACTTAGGGGTTTTCATCTTCGAAGTAGTTTACAGACAGTAAGTAGTTTTCTGAAAGCAGTATTGCCTTGCTTTTCTCTGTCCCAAAATTACTTCCATTTATGCTATGTCTACTGGAATTTGTTCAAAGTTATTATATTACTGTATTTGTTTCATGTCCAGTTTTGTCTTTTGTGCTTCTGTAAAAGATAGTTTAGGATATATCAATATCTTTTATTTAATATAAGCATCTTGCTGCAAAAATAGATCATAAAAATCTTCTTAAATGCCCCAAAGAGATTAGAGTTTAACCTAGCCAAAGGAAACAAAGCAAGAATTGAGGAAATGACAAATAAAAAATATTATTCAGTATTTACCCATCTTAAAACTCACATATTTTTCTTTATTGGTATGAGATCTTGCATAGAGACATCCAGTAATGCTAAGTTGTAAATAACAGTGTTATTAAAAAAGGTAGGCTAATTCTCATTATAAAGGTTTTCACAAACATTTTCACCTTGGTTACCTTCCTGTGTTCACTCAAAGTGGCAGAAAAAAAAACCAAACAAACAAACAGGTTTCCTGCTCCATTATTTATGTGTGTATACATATTTATACATGCTCTCTCCAAAACTCAAAAAAAAAAAAAAAAGGGCAAAAAAAGCATCAGTTTGTTGTGAAAGAAACTCCTAACATAAAGCAAACTGACATAAAATACACATAAGACTTTAAAGGTCTGGGACAGATGGTTGAGGAGAGCAAAATAAAGAGAACAGAAAAACACTAGAGATGAAGAGTCTTTAGATATCAAGGAAGATGAGACTAATATTTCATGGTATAGATTCAGTTAGAGTGGCCAGGAAATACCATAATAGAAAATACTTTCTTTTTCTTTATGTTATTTCTAAAGAGGGAATGTCTACACCTGAATTCTCACATCTGCTTGTCAATACCAGGATGTGCTATGATCACTTCCAAATTATTACTTTCTTTCAATGAAACATTATTACTTTGTTTCAATGAAATATGAGAGGAGAGTGAAAAAATTCTGTTAAGGCAAATAGGACTCTCTTTGCAAATAATGTCCAACATACAATAAAGGCTGCTTTAATAGTTGACAGATTAACTTTTTAAAGTTATACAAATCATGCTGAGGTTTCCTATTTATCCTTGCTATCCTGTGAATGTCATAAGGTGAAACATTATCATGTATCTTCCTGCTGCTTTTAGGTTCTCGATGTAAGTTTCTTTGAGGAAAGCAGTTTATACAAGAGAGTGGGATGAGAACTCTTGTAAACAAATCAAATGATTTTCCAATATTGAACAGTTCATTAATTTGGTAATTTAATGAAGAGACCATATCTTTTTTTTTTTTTTTTTTCTGCATACTGGGAAATTTGCAGTGTTGTGATCTTACACTTAGTTTCATTCCAGAGGTAAAAATAAACTGGTGAGGATAGGCAGGAAGATAGCAACGCATGTGGGAAGGGAGTTTTATCATATAAATGTTTATCTGATACCTGTTGAGAAGCCCCAAATTAAATATTGGGGTTTTATGATGTGGTATAATTTGTCAGTTGGTTAGCTACGGACCTTCTTTGCCTTAAACAGGAAGAGATTCAGCATGTGCCACTGGCTCCTGTTTTTGCTTATTTTTGTAGGTTGGCGGAACATTCATAAAGCCTATTTTATTGTAACAATCAGAAGTTATGTGCAACAGAAATTTGTTTCTGAAGTGTAGGTACTCTCATCTGTTGCACTGAGGTAGTGACGAGAGAGGAGGTGATGTATGTATGTGGAATTTCCCTTTATAGGAAGCTTCATGAGTTGCTGCCCCTTGGGAGCAAGTACTGTCAGCCCTTAATAGGGACTGTTCTTTAAAGATTTGAAAATGTAGCTCTGCCTTTTTTTGGAAGACATACTGAAATATTTTCTCAAAATACATTTACTTGTCCCCTTCTAAATATCCTGACAACATTATAAGATGTGAGGTGTGGTGAAGAGAGCGGAGTGATAGGGAGCGAGGTGAAGAAAAGGAGTTTTCTTGTAAAGGATCTGAATAGCCAGAAGGAAAGAGTCTGAAGAATGTTATTAAAATGAAGCTCTAAAGACTGAATGTTATTTATATTCTCCTTTTTCTGCATATTCAGAGGTTTAAAATCACATATCTTAAATATTTAATTGTCTGATGCTGTACAACCGCAGGGTCATGTTAACCCCTGTGACTCTGGAAGCCCATTTATTCCTTTGCCATTAACACAGACCCAGAAACTTCCGGGGCAGAAAGAGCTGCAGTAATGCTGCTTTCTTGTGCGAAGTTGCTCTCTACTTGGGACTCTGTCCTCACAAATTTTGCAGCTGCTGGATCCAACTATGTTCCAGATAGTCAGTCTCATTCCTCACTACTGTCTTTTGTCGTGTTTTTATGATACAGAGCTGGCAGAAATCTGAAAGTTAAAGGGCAGAGCATCTTTACCTCGGCAGAGTTTCTGCTCTAATGGCCAGTAGGAAACATACATCCATATCTGTGAAGGTTACACACTTCCTTCGTGCCCATCTGAGAGTCAGAGCTTTGTGCCAGCTTAGTTTTCACTACCTAATAATATTTGTGCGTGTTTTCAAGAATCATTTTTTATGCTATTTGACTTAGGTTTTTGAAGGAAAAAATGCCTGTTGATTTCTAAGCTTCTTCCTTTTCCATCTTCCTGATAGAATATCCAAACTTTCCTAGCAGTAAAAGTGTACAAAACATGAAAAGATTTGGTATGTGCTTCTCCAATAAACTATGATTCATTTTGATCAATCACAAGTTTGCTGTCTAATTCTAGACTTCCCAAATGTAATTTGGCTAAAAACTCTGTATCATTTATAATATTAACATTTTAAAATCTACTTTGGCATTTAGGTAATACAGGGAACACTCTTCAGCCTTCATTCTGATTTTTGTGACAACGTGCCATTCTTTGCCCTTCTTGTAAAATCAGTTCCAACTATGCTTTCATGCCTGGTACTGATTTGGGAGTGCTCTGAAGGTATGGTTAGTCATATGAAAACTCTGCTTTTGCAGTTTCTATTATAGTTTCACAGACTTGTTGACAGTTTCTTTTCTGTACTTAGTTGGATATAATCTTATCTGAACAGCAGTATGTCAAATGCATAAACTGTTCTGCCAATAAAGTAAACACACAGTGGTTTGTGGGTATTATGTTCATATACCTATAAATCTTTGCAAAAACCTGAAATTTATTCCTAGATTGTATAGAACTTAGATTTGCTGATATCTATGCATAAGTAAGCAGATTCTTTTAAGCTTATATTTTAAGCTTTCCTTTGGTGAGTGGCTGTCTTCTGAAATGGCTATTCATCCAAACTCCTGAAGGTATAAAGGCACTGGTATGCGTTTTCAGCATGTACTGTAGGATTTGTATAACACAAAATGAAGTTTAATGGGTTTTCTATGTTGTTAAGGTATCATTATGGTTTTCAAGTAACTTGATAAGTCAAGGTCTCCAAATTCCAAATTATGGACATATATGATTCTCCTTGTTTATTGAAGAATTACTGTGATTTCTTCCTTCTAATAGCAATCAAAATGATGTCTCCCCATAAAACCCTACTCTTTATGTTATGGGATAGACTGCCCCAGAGAGTGCATGTTTTATAGACAAAAGTTTAAATTCAGAGGATAAAGGTTTTATGCATACTGTAACTTGAGCAAAGAACAAACTACATCATAGAATGGAAAATAAAGTTAAAACTAGTTGTAACCAGATTAAGCCTGGAACATTTGCAGAAAAGCATAGATTTAATGAAGGAATTGAACATTTAACATTGCTATATATTATCAGTTCCCTGGCAACAGTTACTCCAATATCTGCATTACAAATTAATGTGCATAGTATCAATTTCTTTGAGAGCAGAGGGGTGGAAGAAGAGCATAATATGCTTGTGAACAACTTTTGTTAATACAGTAGGTTTTATAGAAATTTCAGAGGAAGTATACTGAAATGTCAGGAAAGATTCCTGTAATGGATCGTGCCAACAACCTGGCACAACAGGAAACGTACCAACATGTAAGAGAGAGGGAGAAGAAAAACAAAAGTTATTGTCAATTTTGAGGAATCAAATTTAGCAGCAGTTCTAACTGAATTTTTATACATTAACATGTGTCTTATCAGTGGAACTTTGCATGCTAAGAAAAATACTCAATTCTTTTCGTCTTGCATGGGCCATCCTCTGTGCATGGAACCATCTGCCATTACTTCTAGAACCTTTTAATTCTGCACTTTCCTTTTATTATTATTCGTATTGCCTTGATACTTCTCCCCACTTTTTTCCTTCTTATCTGCACATTATTTTTGGTTACTCCTGGTATCTGTATTACACACTTTTGTTTGCTACAAATGCATTTCAAGAAAAGGGAAAAAAACCTATCTCCCTCCTCATCGGCTCTGCTCTTGGTCCTTTGACATGTTCCACTTCTCTGCCAGCCTCTGCACTTTCACTGCTGTGTGCTGCTGCCTCTAGTTCCAGCTCACGGTCTCCACCACTTCTTTAGTCTTACATGACTTTCTAGTTCCTACTCCTTTTCTAAAACCCTCCATTACGTCTTCCCTCATCACCTTTGATCCTTGCCTCATTTTATTGTTTTCTTCTGAACTTACTGAGCAGAAATGAGTGAGGATATGGGTCCTCAGAGAGATCTGAATTAAGTGTTGGAGTTCAGTGCCTGGAACTGAGGCCAGACAGAGTTGATCCTGTTATACAACTTACAAATAAGAAAAATGTTTGAATCTCTGTCTCTGCATCTGTGCAGAGTTTATCATTTAAACTACAGCCAGCAGAATAGAGAAGTCTGAATGTGGTTGTGCCAAGCAATAATTTTATATTGACCCATGAAACATGTTGCTGATGATCAGAGGGAATAGTCACAATGATCAGATTTGTTTTCCATCCCCAGAATTGTGTATTGTTTAGAAGGAAGAGGAAAAGCTTAATTTCCAGTTTTCTCTACACCTTTGTGACAGCATTCAAACAATATTGTAAACATCCTTCCAAAACCGTGAAATGTGTGTAATGCAAATAATTATAGTGATAAAGATGAAATCTTAATGTGTACTGTTATTCTTGTTGTAGTTCTTGAACCAGAAAACTAAACTTTTCAATATGTAGGCAGATCTAAACTTAAGAGACTGCATTCCTTTTTCCTGTGATATAGCTAGCATTGTTCACATTTTAAGTTTATCATATAGCTGTGTCTTAAATTAGATCAAGCTAATGAAGTGTTCTCAGCTACAGCTGTAGCAGTTGATAAATCCATGCTAATTTTACAAAAGCCACGATTTTCCATCCATACTACATATGGGAGGCAGGAAAGGAAACAGTCAAAATGCACAAACCAAAGCATTCTTTCCAGTGGAAGAAAACAACACCTTATTCCCTCGGTAATGAATGCCATCGTTATAAGACCTTCACATTTTGTGAATCATATTGTACCAACATTTTCATCATTAGACTTCTTTATTACTAAAGTCCCTGATGGAGTCATACGTCATCTCATCTGTAGCAAAGTAATTATCTGTAGAGGGAGAATGGTAAAATTTTGTCATATTATGCTTCAGGTAACTCTTCAAAGTACAATATCATGATTGTTTAAAGGCATTTAGATTACATGGTGCTTAGAAAACGGAATCAAGCTGCGGCAGTTATGACACCAGAAATTCAGGTAACTGTTAAACTACTGATGCATGTGAGAATATCTGTAGTTAGTTCCTTTATGGGGAATGTTTCTTCCGTGTTTGGTAACAATAGGCTCTCAGAGTTAATCTGTTGTTTCTCTTGGTTATATCATATAGGAGTTTTGTGGAGGGAAGTTCTATTCTTCTTTCCTTTAATGGTGGGAGACTTTGGGTAAGGCTGTAAGTCCATCCAGCAGGAAGCCATCTTTAAGTTTGGCTTTTTTCCAATGGTCGTGCTTTCCTGTCCCCCTTTCCCCCTTCTCCCTATGCTGATAGGGTTACATGTAGTTCTTAGGCTTTGAGGACCTATTTTCTGAGGACCCTGAGTATACCTGAGGAAGAGCAGAGGAGGGCAACGTATGAGATATGAACATCAGAAAACGACATGACATAAATATATCTGTTAGTATGATTTAACATGTGTGTTAAATGAATGCCAGCCACTGTTCACGTTAAATACAGACTTACCTGGCATATTTATGTATTTGCTAGGCCTCATGGAGCTATAGCAGATGTTGTAGTGCTAACATCCTGAGTTTAAATAATGAAAGAAACAATGACATTTGCAGAAAAAGGGAAAGTAATTTTTCAAACACTTTTCTTTCTTTCCCTTTACTTCTAAAATACACTTAAAATGTGGAAAAACTCCCACATTAATAGTCATTTATTGTTGTACTATTCACAATTCTCTCCACTGTCTGTACAACTAAATGTTATAAATAATAATAATGTAATATATAGATTGCAGTAAAAAATAACCATTAGAGCTAAATAAATGTGATAAATTCTAATCTTCTGAATTTACAGCAAATTAAGTTACTGCTCTAAAATACTTCATGCTTATTGATTATCATTATAAACCTGTTTCTAATAAACTATTCTTTATGAAAGAATTCTCATTTATTAATTTGTGCCTATATTTAATAACTAGTCCATTAGTGAATTGGTCCATGAAGTGCTCTTCATAACAATTTTACACAGCTACACAGTAAATTGCTGACTAGGGCAACATGATTTTTGAATAAATAATATAGCCATATTAGTAATTGTTCAAAATGACTTTAAATAAAAATATCCTCCATATTTTTTAATGTATTGTTAATAAGACTAAGGGAGTGGGTTGCTTAAATCTCCCTGCAATTAAATGCTATTTAAGTTTTTATTTTCTGTAGGTACCTTTGAAAAACTCAGGTCAACTATTTGATATTGTTATTACGGTTGCTTTACAAACAAAATATTTGGTTACCAAGCTATTTGGTAATGAAGAGGGATTAGATGCCAAGCCCCAGTTTGGAATAGATTAGAGCAAATAATTTTTTAATGCTAGCTTTCCAGGGTGCTGCTTTAGCTGAGGCAGAGCGATTGTTTTAAACAAATAAAATCCCACAAGTAATAATTTATTAAATAGCACTGAAGTCAAGTTGTTTGGTTTTTTTTTTTTTCTCTGAAAATAGCTGTCAAAATGGTGGTATTGAATTATATGTTGAGCTAGTGGTTCCATATGGTTAGTTAGTCTATAAGCCTTTTGAGTTGGCTGGTGTTTTTTTTTTTTTAATTGGAATAGCTAATAAAGCTTTGGAAGAAGCTTTAGGCTGAAGACTGGGGCAGCTGGGTTTCCCGGCTGTTTTTATGTGGTACTTTGTTGTTTCATATGAGTTTTCAGTTACTAATATTGTTTTGGAATCTGTAAAAATATGATACATAACCTTTAAAAATGTTTATGGCTACATAGCTTTTAATTTTCTGCAGTCTGGATCATTGATAAAAGTATGTGAGTGGCTGTCCTGGACCAGACCAAACATCCCAGTACCCTGTCTCTACTTTAGAAGTGTTTAAAAACAAGCACCGAGGGTAGAGTAACAGTGTAATATTTCTCACAAGGATCTTCTAGTCTCCATCCCAACTCAGGGTTGTAGTTCCTGTGCATTTAACTTGCCAAAATGGATTGTTCTTCCACAGCCCAGTCTAGCCTTCCCTGTGCCAGGTCCTTGTGTGTGTAGCATCCCCTGGTAAGAAGTTCCCCACTCAACTGTGTACAGGGAAGGAATGCCCTCCTTTTGTTTATTTCTGAGTTTCAGGAGTTCAAAACTCTTTCTAATTTATTTCAGCCAGAGTTGACACGTTTATCAAACTCAGAAAAATGGAGCAAGTTCTCTCTTCAATGAAGGAACCTGTCTCTGCTTTTCTTGTTGTCCTCTTACTTTTCTCTTGTTATCATTAGTAAGCTGGGGGTGATGAAATTTCATGAAGTAAAATTAATATATACTGTTAATAGTATGCTTTCTTGTATGTAATCAACATTATGTTTAACTTCGTGAAAAGAGAACAGTGGTAAAACTTTTTTAATAACCAAAGTCATTACATTTAGCTCAATCTGTGGGGAAATGCATTGGTCTTCTAGGGGAAAAAAAGGAAGCTCTACTTCTGCTTTTAACATTTTGGATTAATGAAAAATGAATAAAAGCTTAAAGTCAGCTTTCTCATTGAATGGCCTAGTTTTCTCATGGCAGATTGATAGATTTTCCTGCTTCCCTCTGTATTCCTGAAAAAATAAGTGCATCTTCAATTTTCATTGTTGAGGCCAATATTTTGTGCTTCGTTTAGTTATTGGCACTATGGAAAGGAGAGAGGGAGAAGGTATAACTGAGAGAAAAACTTAAATTGTGAGAACAGCATGCCAGTGAAAAAAGGTTTTGGAGGAAGTAAATGGCTTTAAAAGGTTCAGAGTGCTGGTAGATTGGTCCTTTTTTTTTAATTAAAAAAAAAATAAAAATCTGTTAAAAGTAATTTTGATTGCTATTGATCCTGGCAGTGTATTTGTTCAGAAAGACTGCAGCATGGCTCTGCTGATAGTCACTTTGCTTGAGTTAAGCTTCAGTTTTGTCCCTCATGTTAATACATTTTTTTCCTTATTGAGTACAGGTTACCACTCTATTTGTAAGAGCATGGAAGGAAACGGGTGAAAGAAACCAGAAGTGGCTAAACTAGCATTTCGAGCTTGAGTTTTTTGATTGGGGGAAAACAAATGTTATTTTAAACTGCATTACTCTTTTTAGCTGGTCTAAAATAGGTCTTTTTGTAATGCTTCCTCCTTGAGATAGTCTCTCCACATTGTCTCTGGTGGACATGCACGAGACTGATGCTGTCTGAACATCTACTGTTTTTGTGTAGGCTGGCTGCAAACCCTGTGTTTCATCCCTGAATCTGGTCTTAGGGCAGGCTGCTATGCTTTCTCCTTTTAATTGTAACTTTGTTCTGAACCATTTTCCTGGTTTCCTGCCATACTGCTGACCACTTCTTTTTAATATATTTTTTTTTGAGGGGTGGTGTGTTTTTTTGTTTTGGTTTGTTTGTTTGTTTTTAGTCTGTAAATTATGGGAGCCACCTTGCAGGAAATGACCAACAGGGAAGACTTGTCCCTCAGCCTTTAGAAGGAAAGTCTTTGCCACTATTGACCATTCAGGGTGCCTAATGTGTGCTTCCTGAAAGAGGAGGTGATTAGACACAGAGTTATAAGATACATATGCCCCATGAACTAGATCGGTACTTCTTACAGTAGGGCAAAATGCTTAAAATTAAGATCACTTTTTCACTATATTAGTCTGTGGGAATGGTTTGAAGATTTACAGACCTCACAGAGGAGATCCTGCTCAGTCATCAGAGACAAATCTACTCTGCCAGGCAATTTCTACATGTCTGGACAAATGTGTCCGTGGCGGATGACCAGTCAGAGTTGAAGGCTATCCTGGAGCTGCAGAGGATGCTGTGGGAATTCTCCTCACTGCTGGGTTCCCCAGCCCTGAATGAGGATGTGGTTATAGGGAAATGGCTGCTCACTTTGAGCTTGCAAGTGTTAGCTTCAAATAGTATTTTTTTTGCCTGGTTTTGCGCTATATTGTAATAGGAGTTTTTCTGCAGAAAAAGACATACTGATCACCACACAAATAATGTTATATTAAGGTTAGTTTGATGGTGCTTAAAAGAATAATGAATGAAGGAGATAAGAATTTGAATTGATTTCTTGAACTTATGAATACTCCATTAGCTGTCCTAGTCTGTTCCTCCTTTACTTTTCTGTGATTAAGATGAAGATCCCTATAAGATTGAGATTAAATTCAGTATTGTCAAATGCTAAGTGAAAAAGAGTGTGTGAAACATTTTAACTTTACTTACATGTTGGTTGACTCTGAACTAAACACTTGTTATCTTTAGGAGTGATACTCTGAAGGTCTGGTGCACCCTATGAAAATAACAGTTTAGCAGTAGTCAACACAAGTAACCCAATGAAACATCTTGTTCCCAATGCGTAAGCCCGGTGGTACATCTGCATTGTGGACACTGTGTACAGTTCTGCTACTTCCATGCTGAAAAGGGCATAACAGGACAAGTAAAAGTACAGAGATGTGCAGAGTTCTGGAAAAGCTTGTGTGTGAGGAGTGATGAATATCTGAGGGAGTCTTACTTCAGAACCTCTATGTTATATTAAAAGTGAATAGGGAAGGTTATTCACTGTTTTCTGTAGTATAGGACTGAGGAGGCAAATTATTGGATTGGAGTTTCATAGGACATAAAAAGTATTCCTTCATGGCTCACACAGGCTGGCTGCAGAACTTCTTGCTGTAGTTCTTATATTTGTGTATCTTCTCTTGACCACTGTCAAAGACAGGACAGTGAGCTAACCAGACTTCTGTCTGACCTGCTCCCAATGACTTGTTGCTGTTCTCTATATTTTTTCATGATCCAGATGGAAAATATAAAGTTCTCAGAAGACAGAGCTGGGAGGAATGATTACAGCCTGGGGCAATTCTGTAGAGTAACTGGGATCACTTGGCAAGCTGGACTTGCTAAGTCAACATTCGTTTTAACATGGCCAAGAACGTTGTCATATATCCAGAACAAAGAAAGTAGTTTGCACTTGCACGTTCCAGAAAACAGTTCCAAAATTGTGTCACTGAAAAGCAGTTAATTATAATGGTGCATAATCAGTTAAACATCTGTTCCTGGTGTGATATTACTAAAAGTGCACTGATAATATCATCTGGGATCCAAAAGCAGAGAATAAAAATCAGAATTAAGGAGTGTTACTTTTGTTTGCTGCTACTGAAAAAAGATGACTAGAAAAAGATGTTATAAATTTAAGAACCAGAAAGTATGTGCTATATTCTTAAATGTCTTCTCATAAATCTCTTTTACTTGTTTGAGATTAAGAGGTTATTTGATCATGTCCCATAGGTGTGTACATAGAAAAAAGATGTCTGATATCAAAGATAATTTAATTTGGAAAATAATGAGATACAGTCATTGAGAGCTCAGACCAAATGCATTCAGAATAAGAATGCCAGTGGAAATCTAAGTGGGAGTAATTAACCTTTGGAACACATAGGAACTGTAATGGATACTTCATTCCTTCTTAAAATTAAGACTGAATATTGTAAAAACTCAACAAGAAATTAGTGGCTTGATGTGGCTTTTACTGGGAGAGGTTCTTTGCATTAGGTGACCTGATCACAAGGTCTCTTCTGAACATTAAAGTAAATGAACTGGTGAAATACTACTTATAGTATGTATTCACGCATAGTTATATGTATACTACCAAAACCATGATTTAAGTGTTTCTAGGTACGGGCTTAAAAATATCAAGAGAATCTATGCAATGTTTCTTTCCATATGGGAGAAGCTGTAAAAATGTGACTCATTTTTTTTAATACAGAAGTAGAATTGTGGTAGTATCAAAATAATTTTGTTGGCTGTACAGTAGTACACTGTGTGTTTGGAAATACTAAACACTGGATAGTTTCCAAGTGTCTTTTGGCTTGACACTGGCAAACGTGTTCACCAGGTGTACTTCATCTGTGAATAGTTCTTCTGCTTTGAATTCTGCCAAATACTCTGACTCTGATTTAACTCTTGAGATGTCGAACCCAGTGATTTTCATGGTGCTTATTTATTATTTGAATTTACCCAACTAATTTACTTTCTCCTTCAAATTTAATCCTCATCACTTTACAAAACACTGACCATAAAAAATAAGTTCAATAAATAAATAAATAAAAGAAGTTACAGTTTAAAAATATATCCACGTGCTTCTTTAATGAACTGTATTTCTGTTTTCACTGTCTGTTGCTGCTAGTATGATTTTTATTGGGTGGTGACTGTTGGTAAAAGGGATGCTACTAAAAACCAGTATAGCTCTAAGTCAGTGTATAGCAGCTTTATTGCAGAGATGAAAGTAAAAAAGAGATTTCTGATTTCAATGTTACCATCCTTTGATCTTTAAGTTAGTAATTAAGTTTAGTGTTTCAGTAGCCACTGCTTTTAAAGTCTTCTCCTATTCCTTGTATTTTAACTTTAAAAAAAAGTGATTTCTGTAATTTGGCACTGTTTCTTTCCTGTACTAGGAAGTGGGAAAAAGATTTCTTCTTGGTCTGCTTTAGTATTTTTTTAATAACTTATAAAACAATGAAAGTAGTATGTTATAATTTATAAAGACAGGCTAAACATGTCAGATGTCTGCTCTTTTCACACGGCTTTCAATCAAGTTTACAGCTAGTTGGAGAACCTACAACTACAGCTTGTGTGTATGAATTACTGAAATTACAACTGTTTGAAAGAACATATTAATCACCTTGAGGATTCACTGGTAAATTCTCATGTAATCTAGAATTATTTTTGTATTATTGATGGATAATCTCTTGTGTAGCAGGCATAAGTATATACATTATATTATACCAAAACTATAAACCCAAAGGAGTAATCCAAGGTATTAGGGGAAAGGATAAATCTTCATGCTGACAATTCTTTAATCACAAATGCTTTCTAGACAACTAAGTTTCTGTTACATCAATTTGTAAAGTAAAGAAAAGGTTTCACAGTGCAGCTAGCTTTCAGCTTGTGCTGTGTGTAAAATGTCACCACTAATCATTTGGAATTAAATTAGAATATAATGCATAGCTGCTGGGGGAGAGGGGTTATGCTTAAAAACAAAAAAACCCAAAACACTTAAAAAACTTAAAACCAGCAAGTTTTTTTCTCTTCTGTAACTTAAAACTGCATGACTGGCTTTCCTAGACAATGTGCAAACTATTATAAAAGTATTCAAGAGGAAAGTCCTCTGCCAGAATTCAGTAGCAGGATCTTGAAATGTTTTCATGGCATCCCTGCTGCAGGCATTAAAGGAAGTGGCTGTTCCCTTGCTCTGTTCAGAGCTCTTCACTTCATCTGTAGTGTCTCCAGATTATCAGAATGGGATTTGGTGTTGGCAAAAATGATTGTTGCCCATTTCTGCAAACAAGTAGTGTTTTCACAGAAAAAGCCTTTCCAAGTCACATCAGTTTAATAGCACCATTAATGAGATCTGTATGTGACAGTTTTATGGTACAGCACATATGATTGAGCATCGTTAGTCTTATTTAATACAATATCAATTTATACAGCATTTTGATGGAGTATATATCCAAATGTTATTGTCAATAAATCTTGACAACAGACAAGCTGAGAAAATACAAACTGACAATAGGAGCTGGCACATGAGTAGCAAAATTTATACTCTAGGGATTTCTAATAATATTAAAAGATATTGAATGACTTGAAACAGGCTTTTTCTGAATTTGATTCTTCCCTGGACACATCAATTGTACAGTATTTTATTTAGGCATTTAAATTATGAGCCTGGTGAGAGTGGTAACTGCAGATTTTGGGACTCGTGTCAAGAACACGGAGTGCAGAACTTATTCTGTGTTCTTTCAAGGTGAATTAAATCTTGTTTTATTTTAATGAATACAGAAAGCAGAAACTTACTCATGCCAGTCTGACAAAAATGTATCAATAGATCCTTTACTGCAAGATGGTAGCATGGTATGTGATTCATTTTAATCTTAAATGTGAAAGAGGTGAATTCTCTCTGTGAGAAATTATGTTCTGTATAATCTGTGACAAAAATGCAATATTATAGTATTTATTTTCTGGTGTGTGTACCTTTGTTGACTTAATTTTAGCATTTACCAGAATCTATAGTCTGGTCTAAAGTTAAATTTATGCCATTTTTGTCTGTAATATCTGTTGTTCTGGATATGTAGTGGAAAACAAGTGAAAATTTTGTTACATTTATGATACAAATGATTTGTGGAATCAAAGTTCATGTTGTATTTTGATACCTCAGTCTGTCATTTTTGTGCTAAGATATGTGCCGAGGTTGTTCAGAAGTGACATTCAATATAAAAAACAACACCTTACTGAGTCAGACCGATGGTCCTCTAGGCAAATACTATGTCTCTAAATTCTGTCATTTGAAAAGTATGAATTTAGGTTGCAGGATTATTATTTTTGAGAGGATTGGGGAAAAAAAAAAAGACAGGGAGCAGTGTTGATACAGAGCTTGTAGGAAAGCAGTAAACTGCTAAATGTCATCCAGATTCAGGTGAATATGTCAGCGTAGTGAAATACCATCCTTCAGGTAAATAATGGATACTTCTTTAGTTGCAGAGGGAGGGCTTAATGATTCACCCGCATTTCCTTTCAGTCCTATTGCATTTTCCCATCTACCTACCACTTTATTACCATTTTCTTCCATTATGGTAATACAAAGAAGAACCGTGATGCTGGATTTCTTGCACATGTTGTAAGGGAAATGACCAAACAATTTATTCTTTTCATGCATAAAAAGTCATGGATAACATGATAAAACAGTAGTAGCTCCTGATGTGCTTAATAACTGAAAGCATCACTGTATTGCTTTCCCAGGCCCGACCGAATGGGTGGTCTGTAGGGCTCAGGGCAGAGGTGTGAGAGGGAGGGGTTTGGGAGAGGTCAGTTGTTATGGGTTTTCAGTGTTTCCAAGAGGTTCCTGCCAAGCACAGAAGCTCAGTAATGTATGAGTAAATTAATTGAGCATCTGCTGTGCTTTTGATTCTACTTTCATCTGACATCCCTGGGATGGGGGTGATGGTGACCAGAAGAAATAATTTCCTTTCCCTCATCACTATGTAAAATATAAAAGCTACTGTGATGATGCTTGAAGGCGAGAAGGTACAGTGCTTTAATCCACTTAGAAATTTTGTCTGAGATAAAACTGGCTGCTTTCCTGGGATTTCCAGGTTCCTGGGATTTCCAGGTACCTGGGAGCCAGGTGGGAGGGATGATAGTGAGCAGGCACCTGGCAGCCCAGGATTCCAGCGCAGGCAATGCTGTGGATCCGTAGGGTGAAAGAGCTGGTGCTGAAGGCTGGATGTCCATCCTAGAAAGGTTTCAGTTGTTGGGAGTATTAAATGCTGCTGTAGAACTCCATTATACTTTGTGGACAAGAGGGAGAATGTGTTTGTATCTAATTACAGACTATCTCTAGTCTGGTGGTCTGACAGTCTGAATCCTCCTCTCCTTCTGAAAGGCATAAGGAGCATTCCTGGAGTGGTGCTTGAATTTGATTTCACTTGCAAGAAATCCCATCAGTGTGCTTGGATGCTGTTTTCTGGTGCAAACCAAAGCACAGAAGCCGGGACTAGCAGGATTCCCTTCAAAGCATGATCATGTCCTGAACTCAATAGGACATCAGCACGAGGACATGAGGTGTGGCAAGAAATGATTGCTTAAAGATAGAAGGGATGGTGTAGATTTTGATACAAGCTGAACTCAATGGATTTCTGAAAACTAAATCTCAAACAAATAAGGGAAAAAAACACATCCAAAATTCCCCCTCTAACTCTTTGGAAGCAATTACCAGGGGGAGATCTCAATTAAAGCCGTTTCTATTTCTGTTCTATCTTCCATAGTCAAAAGACTTTCGAGTTCTCTTTAGGGAGCAAACAATAAGGAGAAGGACTAGGCAGATTTTAAAGCTCTTGCCAACTCACACATACTTGAAAATTACTTGATGTAATTATATATATTAGTTCAGAAATTCAGAGGGGTTCTGTGTTGTTTCTGCACACAAAATTCCTGTGTTCTTGATAGGCTCTGTAGAATTTTTGTGCATCTCTGGCTTATGCTATGACATGACTGAGCTTGTGAAAGTGAGCTAGTTGTATACCTTGTAAATGACTAGGATGAAATGATTTTGGATATTTACTAGGATTAGTTCTGAAATGTTCATTGAAAGTTTCATTGAATGTAATAGGAAATAGTGGCACTGAAAGGCATTCAGAAGTGTTTAAAAATGTGCTACCTTATTTTTGTTTGCCAGTATTATGGATAGTGCATTTTGAAATGATTAAGGCATTTGAAAAAAGAAGGAACTAGTTCTACTTTCAAAATTCTTTGTGTCTTGCGATATTATGATTTTTTATTACTTAAGCTGATGACCAGCTCATAAATGAAAAGGCTGGATGGGAGAAAGGGACGAAGTCTGGAACAGCAAAACAAGAAACAGGTTCATTACTGCTGTCACTTAAGACCTCCAACAACCTTCTGACTTTGACACTTAATGGATTTGTAGGACAGATTCATTTATATTAGCTTGGTTTACTACAATGAATTTTAATTTTAACATTGTTCTATGTTCATTGGTCTATTAATGGAGTATTTGAACTGACGCATACATTGGGTTATACATCTTTCTGTTGAAAAAAAGAAATTATTGTAAGCAGTATTATGTCATCAGAGAATTCAAGTCTTGTACTACTCCAGGTCAGAATTCAGTGGATTAGGACTGTCCTAGTTTATATTTAAGCCATTGACAGGGTCTCAGACTTGAGTTTCAAGTGTCACTGTTGCCTCTCAACCAGCTCTGCAGGGCACCTTTGAAGTAGGTCCTTTACCTTTAGGGTTACATGTTCTAAATGGATAATCTTTAAATAAATGCACTCATTTTCAAGTTGTTACAGGCTACTTTTCTTGTGAAGTTTCATTAGCTGGGAAAGAGGAGATTATATATTTCTCTCTTTCCAAAAGAATTGTAATTCACAGAAAATGTTAGGAAAATACTTAAAAAAAAAATATTATTGTTATTCCCCCCTCTATTCTCCTTTTCTGCTGGAGTGCTGTTAGTTGAAACTTACCTTATATACTTCTAGATGGTCTTCTAGCTGTAGCTGGCATCAGCCAGTATAAGTCTGGCCTACTACTTACGGCAAAGTAAGTTTAAAAATAAAACTGACAGCTGCAGGAATACTTAGTAGTTGTACTTTGGAATATGTGCAACACTTAAAAAAAATACTGGTGCATTGTTTTTCCTTTTGGGAAATTCTTATCCAGTTCATATATTTGCTGGCCAGCCATTCTGATCTTCTGAAGAATCTGGGATCACATCCCATTTCAGTAAGGTTTTGGGTCCTCCTTGATCATCTTTGAAGTCCACTTCTGACTGTCTGTATCCAAACTAGAAAAAATAGCTTTGTTCTGTGCGGCCGCTCTCTGCATCAAAGTGTTGATTTGGAGACAGAGGTTCTGATAAGAAAATAAGCATAAAGGGAGTGACAGTGATTTCTTCAGATGGTCAGTTATGTATTAAAAATATCAAGTGCAATCCTCAGTGTCAGTTAAGGATGAGAATGTGATGGATGTGAACAAATAGGCTATGGTGATGCAACTGTTTCTGCATGAAAAGTCATTATTATTTATCATGTGTCATAAAAATGTGCTGGATCTCGTAAATAATCTGAGAAATAGGAGGGGAGGCAAATCAGCTGAAGTCATCAGGGATTTTTAAGTGCTGCTTCAATTCCGCAGTTCTTAATTAAAAACAAAATCATACCTTTTTTTGGGTGGATTTATATATTATAGCTACTGGATTGCTATATTGGGCCAACATGGTTCTGAGACTGCCTCAGTCATTTTACCCCATTAATAAGTTGATTTGTACAAGGTATTCAGTAGACTTTGAAGGTAATGCAGGAATACCAAGTCCTCAAATACATGTTAATTACAGTAATAATATTTTGAAAGTCTGGAGACCAGAAAAAAATATTCCCCAGAAGGAAGACAGCAGTTCCAGTGAATTAACTTTCAAAGAAAAATTTTGAGCTTAAGTGTAAAGAAAGAAGAAAAATCTTCGATGCTAGTATATTAAAAGTATCTTGAATTTTATTATGATATAGTTGTAAGAACACAGATTTTTGACGATCTGTGTTAGGAGAGAAGAGAATTAAATGAAAGGTATATATTAAAATACTTTACTAGCAGGGCTGTTTCTTAACACAGGAATCATTATCATATGTCACGTCTTATTTTTGATACTTTTATTAGATGCTTATGCATTGAACCCAGAAAAAGTAAAAGGTTTTTTTTTTTAATTTCTCAGGAGAGGAGAGGAAGGGCCAGAACTCAGTAGTGTACTGGGAAAGAAATGAGAGTACTAATGAAAAATCACTATTTGCCTGTGAGGCACTCTTGGATTAAATAAAACAATTTTCAGTTTAACTTTTTTATATACAAATTTTGGAATATGAAAATATTTGTCTTCTTAAAAACAATAACAGGTCTCTGTTTAAATAATTTTACTGACTCAATTATCTAGAAACGACAAAGCTGCCATTTTTACTTTTCTATGCTGTGGTAATATTTTGGAGTTCTGACAAAAAACCTCATCTGATAAATTTTTATACCCTGACTGTGTAAAGTCTGCTTATAGACCTTCATACTTCTTTTTGACACAAATGAAACTGGAAAAGCTCAATACTCTGAACTTTGGAGAGTGATTAGAGACGTAATCCTGGGGAAGAGAAGAGTGAATAATGTGGATGCGTCAGCATACAGAGCAAAGAAATACATCGACAAGGTATAATGAGCACTGAAGAAGGAGCTTTTAATCAAATTGGAGAGGAGGTGAAGTTAAGGAAGTAAAATTTAAGTATGGCACAAACATTGCTTATGAAAACAGCATTATTTTAAAAAAAGTTTACCACCACATTATTAAAAAATAAAAACAAGTTAAATAGTCTGTGACAAAATTCTTTGACTGAAATAGAAATACCTAAATGAAGCAGTGAATTTAGCTGATATTGAAGACAAACTGGTAAAGCCAACTAATACTTCTATAAACTGTATCTGAATGCAGGGAGTGAAAATATAATGCTTTAAAAAGAAATTTGGAAAAGAAAATGTACAATGAGAAAATCTGTTTACACTGTAGTACATTAAAAGGGCTGCAGCATACATTAATGATTTTATGGAGTAATAAGCTTATTGAGGACTGGCTTTAAACAATGTGGGGTTTTTGTCATTCCTTTGAAGTGTGCAGTACCTCACACAGTCAGAAACAGGGTTGACAATGTATAATGAAATGTATCAATCAGCAAGATAATTCTTATATTTGTGTTGTGTACTGCCAAAAGCAATCAGAAATATATTTTAAATGTTAAGAAAATGCAAGAAAACCCTCATAAATGCTGAAAAAAGCAGTTAGTTTACACTGCTGTTTTTGTTTTGATAATTTGCCAAATGTTGATATATTAAACAAAGTTCATATCCTTTTTATTTATTGGTGCATGCCAGCTGCTGGTTTAATATGATATGTGCTCAGGACAATATATGCAGGGTAATATTTATTTTTGTTTTTTGTCAGGTTCAGGTTGGCTTCACATTTTGTTATTTTACTTTTTCCTTCCCTCCACTTCCCTTAAGTCAGGAACCATAGCTTCCTGTAATGTGGTTTTCAGATATTCTCTAAGGAAATTGAATTTCTAGATTCAAAAGCTGCCCATCTCAAGTTCAAGAGCTCTTCTTTCTTCATGAAAACATATTTATGAAACTATATAGCTTAAGAAAATTTTAATCAGCCTTATGAAAGTTCTTCTTTAAACATAGTGGGAAAGCTGAAGGAATTTAAAGATAAAGGCACATTGTACAAGTTTCAAAAACTGTCTTGAAGGCTCATAGTAATACCATAGGATTTAGGAATTTAAATTCCTTTTATTATAGAATCAAAACCACCCCTAAGTATATGAAATACTTTGCCTAGTTTACAGACTTAACATTGCAAAGCAGTATGGCCAAGAGCTCCACTTTTATTTTGAGCTTATGGAACTATTAGGAGCTCGATAGCCTTCTCTGAGAAACAGAGTGAATGTTGTAAAATGCTGAGCCTGGCTGGAAAGCAAACTTAACGTATTTTTTTTGAAATTATGCTGCATGTTAGAAAGTAAGATACTGAAATTTTCACTTCCTTAAGTGATAATTCATTTGGGAATGAATGAGACTAGTGGTGGTTTGTAGTTGATTTTTGCTACTCATTCTTTCTGAAACTGTGCATTTACAAAATTATGCAATATAAAATATGCAGGTAGAAATTGTACTCATCATGAATGTTACGTGCCTTGGGCTAATACAGCTTATAAAAATTTTTTGCAAGCTTAAAGAAATGTAAATAAAATAATGTCACATGTACTGTATAAACTTGTTGGTACCATGTTATTTAAGTCATATTCAAGCTAAATAAGAAATCTGTTAATCTGATTCTTGCATGCCTCTTAAAGCCCACAATAATTTTGTATATATTTTTTAAAATTTATGTAATAAATTGCTACCTAAAATGTGTAACTGCTGACTAGTTTGTGGTGAGCTGATGATTTACAGATGGGAATGAGATTATCCAGATTGTAGACCAAAGAGCTTTTTATAGTTCTGGTATATCATTTGGATAAAATTACAGCCATGGATGCTTTAGAAGGGTGATCAAGTAGTTAAAGTGCGGTACCTCTTGTTAGGTTACTAAATCTGTTCTTCATTTGACTATGGTGAAACTTGCTGGGACATTTATTGAAATGTCTCTCTCAGGCATTTCTGAAGAGAATACTGAAATCCAAAATGTGTGAGAAAGTGACAAAAAAGTGAATTCACTTTTATAATTTCAATCTGATCCAGTTAAGTATTTGCCTAATTTGTCTCTATCCTGGGTCTTCTTCCGCCTGTTCTGTTCTGGCGGTTGTCTGCAAACCTGGACCTCTTTTCCAAATTTACTGTAGGTGGAAAGGTGCTGAGCCAAGGGGGGCAAGAGTTTATTCTGATGATGGTTTCTAAGGCATATATGTTGATACTTTGCGTTGGTAAAATGCATACTCTCTGAGAATATTCTAGCTCTGTGCAATGAGTTTATTTTGCTGAGCAATTGACTAGAAATGTGAAAAAGAGATTTATAAACTGGTCTTCTAGATTTCAGTGACACTTGCATAGCTAGTTGGTGATATTCAATAGGAGTAAAGAGTGGCAGACCAAGTATTAATTCTGTATAATTTAACATGATTGGAATTGGCAGGTTCGGGTATGAAGTAATTCTTGTAGTAGTTTTTAAACCTCTTTTAAATTTTTTCTTTTCAATCTGTAAAGGTACAAAAGCAGAAATAATACCTAAGATAAAAGTGGTGTCAAACAAAATGGCAAATAAAAAAGTACAATGTATAAAGTATCCCTACCATTGTTGCTTTATGCAACATGCAAATACATGTTATGACTTGTATTGCTTGATATTTTATAATGTCACTAGCTTTATGAATATGTAATATAGAGATAAATTGAAGAAAAAATAACTCTTACCAATTCTGGCATTTTGAAAAGCACTAATCCGTTATAGACAGAATCAGTGTTTATAGTGAAGTCTATAAAATCTTGAAGATACTTGTTTTGTTTGGTCAGGTAGTGTTAACTGCATTCTGAATGGTTCTTATGTTTTATTGACATTCTTCAAAGGACAGTAGTATTTGATGACTATATTCAGTTAAGTTTTAAGGTATTTCAGGAAGTTGTTATGCATTAATTTTGCTATTTTATTATTATCATTCCTCCCTCCTTTCTTTCTAGTTGAACTCGAACAGATGCTATAGCTGTGAAGGTATCTGATTTCAGGCTCCAGTGCTAGCAGTGAGTCCTTAAAGTTCTGAAATCTACTTTAGAAAATAGCCTTTAAAAGGTTCACAAGAGTAACCATCTTATTTTCGAGTATAAGCCATAACTGCAAATGTGATTTCATCTACATTTAAGATAAATTTTCAGTCACATGAACCATGGTAACGGTGATTTATCACAGCTGTAAAAGGTCGGTGCAAGCTCAAAACCTTGTCCAATGGTGAGTGTTTTCATGAGACTTATTGCCAAGGTAGGTATAGAGGGAGGTTTTGTTTTTAGTATCACAGATGATTTAGTTGATCAGAGTGAGAGTAGAGTGGCAATTGACATACTGAGTTAACTGTCTTCCTGTCAGACAGTATTAGGTGTGGATGAAAGGTCAATGAATGCCACCACAGTTTTTCATTGCTTTTGGTAGCCAAGTATCTACATAAAAGTCAATGTTAGTATTTCACTAAGTGACAACTGATTTAACCCTTCCTGGGCCAATTCCAAATGCAGCCACTATAGTGAGCTGTAGCAGCTATTAAATGAAAGTACGCATCATTAGCTGGGTTCAGTTGTCATCTTAATCTACAAGAATGGCCATAAATTTTCCAGCCTCACACCCTTCAAATATGTGTAGAGATTATCTGTAAAGAAATTTTGACAGTCAAAATCTTCCTTTCAAACCCAAGTACTTAAAGCACTCTGCAAAGGTGCCATTGAGTCCAGCAATCTTTTTAATTTATCTCCAGCACTGAAGAGAGAACTGAGAATACAGCAGACATCTGACACTTTGATGGAGTTCTGTAGATGTGTTCTTAGGCAGGATTTATTTGCTGCTGCTTTTAAGTTTATGATGAACTGTGTGGATCAGCAGTCACATTTTCTTGTACTGGGTTTTAGGTCTTTTGGTACACAGCATCTGCTAAGTAGAAGAGATTTCAGGCTTTATGGCTTGACTTTGCAAAGTCAGTACTCTGTGTGGTGTATTCCCATCCTTTTAATCGTGTCTGCAAATTCATGCCAAGCTATCCCTGGATTTCTATCGAATCATACCAGTTACAATTCGTGAATGCCCCTTTAAAGCTCAGTTGAATATTCCTTAGCGTTTGGCAACAGAGATGAAACTATTTTCCCAAAGAAGTCTACAAAACACTTGTTCTCTGGTATTAACAGAGATTTGATCTGGCATGATATCTTGTGTGCAGCTATCTTCATAACCGCACTTAATATAACAGTTTGTAAAGTCACTGATGTGGCTTGTATGTAGCATAATGCTGACAAAACTGGAAGTGGCCACTACCCTTTCTAGGATTGCAGATGCTTGCTGAAATGATGCTACCAGTTTTCATTTCAGTGGCATATTATTCTGAGGTGTATTACCTGAGCAAATCCCTAAGCATATCTCTTACAAGGGTAGGTAGTTAATTTTCATGTTGGATGATGGCATACAGACAAAATGAACTTGGTCTTTACTTAGAGGTTTTCTATCTCTCTGCTCAGAAAAGCCCTTCCCTGTCCATTGCAGGGTCAGTGGGTGTCCCTGGGAGGGCCCACTGCTTTCACCGCCCTTCTCCTCAGAGAGCTTTCATAGCTGAGCTTGATGGTTCAGCTGTTTTCATGCTTAACAAGAAAAGCACCAAGAAAGCTTTCCCAGAGAGATGAGCTACTGCTTTCCTGAAATGCAACTGGTTTAATGGAATCTGTAAAATGAATATATGTATGTGTGTTGGTTTTTGTACATAGTGATTTAATAAGAAGCTCAGTCTAAGGGGTGAAATTAGCTTTGCATAAACAAGTGCAGCTGGATTTGTCTTAAGCTTTCCTAAGTTGACTCATGCATTTCAGCTAATTCTTGCTTACAATTTTTGCTCTTGCGGTAATTCTCAGCTATGTAATTCTCATTCATCCTAATGCTCAGGTTAAAATCAGTGAAGTGGGAGAGAGAGTCGCTTGCTCAGTGTTGTAGCCTGAAACACTGGAAATTTGATTTTGTTGCCAACTCAGCCACAAGTCCAAAACTGCATGAATGATTCTGTCTTTGGTACTTTGATTTACTGTCTGTGAAATAATAGTATTTACATAAATGTGTATAATTTTAAGGGTAAAGAACACACAGATGTGCTTTATAAAATAAAGCACAATACAGCTTTCATTGGTAGGGTCCTGATGAGGATAATCTCATTTTTTGCTTCTACTGTACTATTCTGGATTTTGCCTTTGATCATAAAGCCTTTGTGAAAGTTTAAATATATTTGTTTCCATTATTCCTCTGCTTGTGATCTAGCTGTTCTCAATACCTATGTTATTTTGCACTGGAAGTGGAGGGAACTTGAAATCCTGTGTCTATTCAAGTCCTGTGTTCCTACCCAGATAGACAGTTGCAAAATAAAAATAGTTTTAGTTTCATTCCACTAAAACAAGTGAGAGAAAGCTTTGCGATGAAAAATAACCTTTGACATTCAGCATTCATAAGATAGTTTGCCATTTTAAATATCTGAAAATCTGTTCACTTAAAGAAGGCTAAGAAAATTCTGTTGGCCCGGGAAAAGACCTTTCAGAGTAAGAAATTATATATTTCCTTTATTATGCATATTGTAATTATAAAAAAGGACACAAGAAGATACTGCCTTTTGCTTTTCTACAACTCCCTTTTGGTCCTGGATATACTAAGCCAGTTTAGTTTAGAAATTTAACGCTAAAAAAAATTTCCAGTACATGCAGCGTGGTAATGGTCTTCAGATGCACATGTATCGCAGTAGATAGCTGTTACGTCATTCGTTATGGTAGATGTAAGAAACATCAAAAGCAATTTGAAATTCCAGTAATCTTGGCTCTGCTGAATCCCAAAATTATGTCTGAATATCTATGCAATATTGTCTGAAAGGTAAAACATCCCTGCTCTAGGTGTGATTGAAAGAATTGTCATCTTAAAACGAGACGTATTTTAGATTTATAGAAAAGGTTTTGAAAATGAATGGAAAAGAAAATCATAGCATGACACAGGGGATAATATTGCTGTAGGCAGACAACTGATGTGGACACGTTAAGCTTGGTTTCAAGTATATCAGTCTTTGGCAGTGTGCAATTGTCTTGCCATTAAAGGCTTTAAAGTAATCTTCTATTATTCGACATAAATATTCAAATTTGGTAGACCAGAATCATATATAATTAAGACATTCAGTTGTTCTTATTAATTTTTTCCTAATCTATCCTGAACATAACTGGCTTTGCTCTGGAGCAATTAGTTCATGGTCACTTTGCTCCTATGAAGGACTTGGAATGAGAATGTTTTTACACATGATTGCAATGAGTAGCCATTTTCGAAGTATATATTGGATATTTGGTTTTGTGTTACAATTTTGAAAGAGTTTATTTTTGGAAATGAAACTTCTGCTTTTACCTAATCTTTAACACACATTGTTCTGAAAGCTTTATAGATGAGGGGTTTTTGATATTTTTGACTCTTCTGTGGCACTTACTGATTGAAGATGCTAATTTGTGGCATCAAATCTCTCGAGCTCTTTAAGTGCTTTTCTGATACTCTAAGAACTTGGAGTCTGATGGAAGGTAAGTAAACGAATTTTAGAGGAAGGGGCATAACTGGCAAGGAATATCGAAGTTAGCTAAATTCAATACTGGAAACACAGCAGAAATGGATATTTAAATTGAGATTGAAGGAAAATAATCATATTTACTTTTTCTCTTTAATCATTATAGTATCATAGTGTGAGGGGAAAACTGAAACAGTATTGAAATACTCTGGTTTCATGTTGCAAGTGCTATTTGATAATTCAGACAGTGTATGTTACAGGCTTTTCTTTCTAATCCTGATCATTTTTTTGTTTTGTCTTGTTTGTTTGGTTTTTTTTTAAACATGTGGCCAGTACTTGGCAGCTTTTAAAAAATCTTACAAGATTTCAATCTAAATCCAATAATGGGACTAAGTATCTGTATTAGCAACTTGGTGCTTTAAATACTCTATGTTAGACATCTCATATCATAGAATCATAGAATGGTTTGGATTGGAAGGGACCTTAAAGATCATCCAGTTCCAACCCCCCTGCCATCAGCAGGGACACCTTCCACTAGACCAGGTTGCTCAAAGCCTCATCCAACCTGGCCTTGAACACTTCCAGGGAGGAGCAGCCACAACTTCCTTGGGCAACCTGTTCCAGTGTCTGACCGCCCTCACAGTGAAGAACTTCTTCCTAATATCTAATCTAAACCTGCCCTCTTTCAGCTTAAACCTATTTCCCCTTGTTTTGTCATTAATTGCCCTTATGAAAAGTCCACAATATGCACAAAATGGTGATCTGATAAGTGTCACTTGTGTGGGTGATCAGTAAAGAAATAACCACCGTGTGTTGCACGCATTACAGTTATAAATGAGAAAATGGCATTTTAATGTAAAACAAACAGCTGGGTACCCATGCTGATTTTGGCTGTTTTCGAACTGTCTATTGTGCTCTGCACTTTCTTGTATCTTCTTGTCTTTGATGGATTATGCAGCTTCCATATTGGTACACCCACCTGTCCATTACTCCAGCAATGGCTTGACCAAAGAATGAATGTCTGAGCTATTTATTTTAGAAATAATTTAAGGATCTGCTCCTTTTTTGTTATTCAGTTTAACTTCAAACAGGTCATGTTGCTTTCCTAAAGAAAAAAAGTTGCATTTCACTTCCAGACCAGTTTAATAAATAGCTTATTAATTGTATGTGTACCAAATGAGACAATCTTTATGTTAGTTTCCTTTAGTTGTTTTTCTTCATTAGTACTCATAGCCATACTCTCTCCCCTACCCCTGCTTTTCTTTTTTGCCTTTTATTTCTTCTGTTCTTCCTGTAGACATTCTGTTTTTAAAGTACAACTGGTCTCACTTAAACTAGCTCCTTTCATGTCATATCAGACATCCCTGAAAGGTGCTATCACTCTCATTATTTATTCAAGGATCTGAAGACAGTTCTGAAAAATGAATAAATTATTGTCATCATTATTTTAGGAAAACTTTAAAAACCACTAAAATGAATCGGGAAACCATTAGGAGTATCCAAGCTTCATTTAACATAGCTGTGATAGCTTCAGGACATGATTCCTTACAAAGGCTTTGGAATTCCTTGTGGAAATTGCTGCTAGAGTTTATTATTGTAATAGCAATGCAGTCAGCTACAATTATTGTACATCTAAATATTTTAGGAGCCATTTGGCAGCAATGCATGGTGTGAGGTAAAGCTGAATATTCTTAATCAAGTGTTAAAGAAAAGGTGGATGAATGGACTGAACATTGACTAATGTGAAAGAAACAAAGACAAAGCAAAGTAGGAAAAAGTTAGTTGTGTGATGCAAGTCAGATCAAATGTTAGGTTTCTTTGTTTGTATTATTTATAGCAGAGTTTTGAACAGTTGTGCTGAAAGCTTTATTTCAAAGATTGAAGATATAACTAAAATGGAAAGAACATCAAATATTGAACAACACAGCCTTGGGAAGATCATTTTAAGTACCTGAGCTGATAGAGAGCATTTGAGGCTAAGATTAAAAAAAGACAAATCACAAGTAAGACCATCATTGACCATTTTAGCTTGGAAGCTGAGAGGTAGATGCACTTGGAGATGATTGCTCCTGTGATACATTCATTACATGGGGTGAGAACTGCCTTCCCACACTGCTTATGAGAATCTTATCTTTTAGCCCAATTTCTAAAGGTAACCATGTTGCACTTCAACAAAATCCCTTTGCAGAGGTAAGACGCAATAACATTGCTTAGGCTCAAAATTAGTGCTTTTAACTAAGCAAACTGAGTCTTCTATCTGTACTAATTCATTATTAATTCTGTGTACTTATTTGTCACACCTTAATATATTTCCAAATTGGAAATAAAAATCTAGCTGAAAGCTTAATTATTTCTAGAAGATGACGTGAAATGTTTCTTCCTTTCTGAATATATAGTCAATAATAATATATTAACATGGAGAATTTTTGAAGTAATTTTTAAAAATAATATTAAATGGTGCAGGAAACTGGAAATTCTATACAGATTATTTGCAATAAATGTTTCATTCTAATAGTTTTCTCTTTTGACTTGGGTTGGCAATATAGAACTCGGATTTATATGACAGAGGTCATGGTCTCATCTGTGACGTATGGAACCTGAAAAAATTAGTTAAAGGGAAAGCATTGTCACAGAAATAAAACACATCCAACCTGTAGGCTACACATTGGTGATTTTGCTGTATAACCCCTAGTAAAAATATTCTTAGTCCAGTTAGGGACCCACATTGGGTAAACCAGAAGGAGATTTGGGTAAAACTCAAGGTCTGCATCCTCATGTTTAGGGTTCCTCAGTTTGATCCTTGTTGTGACAATCCTGTTTTTTGCCATAACTATCTGGTCTCTACAGTAGATGTGTGAGCAGAGTACCTGTGCAGTCTGGATTTAACTTCTGAATTTGAGTTTTTCAGGGATTGTTTAATATCATGTAGTCCACTTTATAAATAGTGCTTAATGCCAAAAATAATCCACAATGGCTAATGTCTCCATTACAAAAAAGTGTCACTGTTTCACCACTCTGCTGTGCTCTGATCTAACTGGACCTGCTTTGAGCAGGTGATACAGAGATTGTAAATTAGCTGTGGCCCTGTGTTTCCTACCTCATCTGGATGTTATGCTGATTCTCAGTTTTTAAAACCATTTTCAAGCCATGCTGCAGCACCAAAAGAACTGTAAATGGATATGATGGCCTGTATGCATTTTGCGGGGGTTGCTTGCTCTCCGATTTAAATGTGATCACCAATTGTTTCAAATTTTAGGATCTCATTCTGTCAGAGCATGTATCAAGTAGCTGTCCGAAGTACTTGAGAAAAACTTCTTTGTCACTCCCTATTAGCAGTTAAATCTCTGTTCCTCTCAGTCTTGGAAACCAAATGGAAGACTAAGAGGAGCATTCTGACATGCAGTTCTACTGGTTGAGGCAAAATAGAGCAAACAGTTTAGATTTAATAACCTAGCTCTTTAAAATGTCTCCTTATGAGAAAAGAGTTTCTCTTCAAATTCAGCTAGGAATTATTTTATGTTGTCAGACCAGTCTTTTTTTCAGGCTTTCAGTTTTCCGATATATTGCCCAAAGGATCCAGAATGAGTTTTGTATTTTATTAATTTATACATAATCATTTAAAAAAAAATAATACTGCAGATATCTCTTTTGCAAAGTACCATTACAGTCTCAGCAGGACACATGAGTTAAGATATAACCATTATACAACCAAAACAATTTTGAGGAAAATCAAAATAAATTACTACAGTGAAAAATGTGCACTGTTTTTCTGGATTTATATTCAGCAATTGTTACTGCTTATCTGTTGTAGTAACTGACACACATGAGTATTTTGAAGACAATTCTGAGCATGTTTTTCAGAAATAATATGGAAACTTTACAATGCTGTTTTAGAAATACATACAAAATTAGCAAAACTGGGAAAAGCAGAACAGGTGTTTCAGGATTTAAAAGAAGGGCAGTGGGCTGAGTTAGAATAACACTGAAAAGATCTTATGAAGGAAATAACAGAGAATAGAAAAATTATAATAAACAAGGAATGGTGACTCAGGAATTGTCAATCCTTTCCCAAAATGACTTAGAAAAAAGAAAGATGTAGTAGTATCCAAATTAGGAAAGGTGAATTATTTCTCAAAAAAAATTGACCAAATAAAATTTAGTTAATCTTATTAAAATTCTTTACCTAAAACAAGGATCCAAAATTTATTTGTAGAATGAAGCCACTGAATGTATCGTAGGTAATGTAAACAACTGGTTTGGCTCACCTGTGAGAACTGCAAGGCAGATCAGGATGCTGATGATTAGTTAGCTGAGCAGTAGAGTGTCAGCCCAGGAGAATGGAAAGGCATGTTGTTATGTTGACCTTGCTATGAATCAACATGGTAAATTACTTGCAGTAACCATTTTTAAATGAGGAACCTAAATGAACTCCTCAGTCCCACTGAAATGAGTGTAAAAATTCCTCTCCTACAGGATAAAGATGCTTCTCAGCTCTTGTCTGTCTCATTGGTTCTGAGCACACCGAAATGCTCAAATCTTCACATTGTTATTCTGCATTGTTCACTTAGCTGCCCTGCTCCTCCCGGTATTGTGTGCACCATAGCTATCAATGAGTTGTATAAAAGTTTGAATGAGAAGCAAATATAAGAATGTCATTTCCCAGTAATATCAATTGAATTGAATGACAAGCAAATCAGGAGCTAATTCTGCTATAAACAGTCACTTCATTAAATCTATTTGCATATTACACCAGCTTAGTCAATGAAGAAGAACTTGTTACGTTTTTATATTCTGTTGTATCATCAGTCTCATTTTTCCCACTAAAAATGCATTTAAAATATATATTCATTGAATTAAGGCTGTACAGTGAGTCAAAAGCAAAACCAGGAACTACAAGGCATGCGGACCCATGCTGTCACCAGTTGCCTACATATGCTTTTAGATACGGTGTTTTATTGAAAGTTCAGATGTGAGGATTTCCTTCTCATTGTAGAGAGAGCTTTGAACAATTCCTCCCTTTCTCCAAATAAAATGTTAACAATAGAATCTTTGATCTTCAAAACCTAATGCACATGATAAATTTAATTAATGTAAATAATTCTGCTAGACTCAGTAGGACCCATCACAAAGTTAAGCACACATAACTATCAACTAAAGACCATGCACATGGTAGCTATAGTGGCATAGTCGAAAAGTTCACTTAGATAAAATTATCTCTTTTTCAAAAGATGTGATGGAAATACTGTCTTATCAAAAGATCATGTGTTAGTTTTTGTGCATTACATTTGAAAAAGTTATCTGCACTCAAGTTCAGAACTTCTAAAAGCAAGATTTATCTAGTCAGTTTAATGATGTTATAAATACATGTACATGTAGTAAAATAGTAATGATTCATCACATTTTTATATCCTCAGCACTTCAATAGTCTATGATTTCAGGAAATTGCACTATATAATCTTATTCTATGTATTGTTTGTATTGCCAAACCTTTTTCTATAATCATCCACTAATGACATAAGTCTTTCAGGTGTTGACTTTATTGAATACAGTTGATTAAACTTTGAGCATAGAATCCTGTATCATACTTGGGATCTTCCCTGATCTATAGATAACCTTTACATCTTAAGATTCTTCTGGGGAAAAAAAATGTTTTACTTAATAGGATCATCTAGTTCCGAAATGTGCTGGTGCCTGACAAAAGTAATAAAACAGACAGCCACATTTCTTTTCTGAAGTACTTACAGTCCTATTAGTAATGCTTTTTGCTGCTTCTTGTCCTGTTCAGTCAATGAATATCACCCTGTAGTGGAGGGGGCTTGGTTCTAAAGCTGGGAACTCTTTAACTCCCCCACTGTTAAGAAATCATATTAAGATTTCAATGTGAGAGTGACCTTGCTGCTTCCTTTTGTTAATACATTAATACTGCTGACCCGGTATTACAGAGAGGATGAGTTGTGTCCTGCTAGTGATGATGATATTTTGTTTTACTCTTTGAATTGTGATGTAGCTTACATAAAAATGCTCTTAAGTATGATTTTAGTTAATTAAATTGGTTGATGTGATGATTTATGCCAGAACTCTCTGGCTTTGTTATTTTGAATGTGACTTAGCAGTCTCTCATATCACCTAAGAGGACTATTGATGAAAAGCCACCGGTATAAACTCTAAAGCAACAAAAATAAGAGTTTTGCCTTATATTTTGAATTACTGAAATTGAGGCTATTAAACAATGATTTTCCACAAGAGGAGTATTATGTTTCCATAACATGAGTGGTCAGCTACAGTTTCTCCTACATTCCATGTATGGAATGTATGACAGACTATTAGCATTTCTTTGCACTTTTGGAAGGACTTTGGTTTAAATAATTACCTACTAGGAAATTATAGCTTATAGTTTCATTTCTTCTTTTGCTATCATCGAATAGTGTCAAGATCTAGAAATACCTGTTCAGTTGGTACTCTTCTAATTGAAGGATAATTAGTACACTAATATTGCTTCTTTGGCTGTAGCTGTTTGGGGTTTTTCACCACAGGTAACACACTATCTACAATGGAAGGTCATTTTTGAGTATTTTTCTGTTTTCACTAATGCTTGGGATTGGTTATGCTGCAAGTGAATGGGTTTAACAGAACCTGGTATGTACTGAAGATAATGATAAAACCAGGTGGAATTAGAGGTGCTAAGTGACTAGATTTTATTACTTTCTACAGGACTTTTGTATGATTCATTTTAAGAATGCTGACAACACACTTTGTTTAGTTGGAAAAAATGATACAGTGGGCCACAATCCCCTTAGGGAAGAGAGGTGTCACTTGAGACCATTATATGCATCTTTAGCATTCTGACAACTCATCTTTTTTAAGTTTTGGTGTTCTCAAAGTCAGACAGGGTAGTAGAATTACTGTACACAAATAGTGATATATAATGAATTGATAAATACTGCTCAATTTTTTACAAATTTTTCCTCCTTTCTGTTTGGTTTTAAAAATATGTAGGTGTCTGCCATACCCCATTCATCTAGTGATCTGTCAGTACTGTTCTTCAGTCATTTTTCTCTTCACTTTTTCAGTTCTTTTATTGTTCTGTGACTGTCCTTCAGGTTTATCTGTGTAGTTCTGATATTATCTATTGAAGCCTTAGTTGGTAGCTCAGCTTTGGTCTTCTGTTTGGAGGAAAAAAAAAAGTGCAATTACTACCTGTATTTTACAATAGCTCCATATGTCTCTACATATGTGGCACAAAAAGCAGGCATTCTTTTTTCCTTTCTATTCTTACCATTTTTGTGGTGCAAGATCCTTCTTCATTTGTTTTTATGGTGCATCTCTCAATGAATTATGGATGTTGTGGGAGTAAACAATATTCTTGTTTACCAAGAAGGAGTTTAAAACCCTAAAAATAGATTTGCATTTTAAACTGCAATATTTCAATATCAATGATTCTAGTCTTATTCTGATACCATAAAGAAATTAAATATTTTTCTCACACATTTTTTCCCACCATGTCCAAGTATTTCATAGGATGTCTGCTCACACTCCTTTTGTATCTAACCACATATCATGTGTGAAGAGAACAAACAGATTAAACTGCAACATGCCAGCTGTTATCTGGTTTCCATGTAAAATGCTTAACTACTATTAGTTCTTATTTTTTAATTATTTTAAAATAAAAGATATTCCCCTCTGCTTGAATTGAAACTAGTGTGTAAGAAATTACAGAACTTGAAACACCATTTATTTCTTGACATAAGCCCAACACAGAGGTTCCACATGTACGATCTGAATGGACTTAGCTTTCTGTCTTTTGTCAAATTATCTTCGATATCCATCTAACACACCTTTTAATGTGAGAAATGGAATTCCCCAGGAATTAAAAGGAAGTGCACAGCAGGGGCAGGTATGGTTGGTCTTCTGGTTGGTATCTGCTGCAGTACTTCAGTGTACCTTCAGCTATTCTGGGTGAGTGGGCCTTAAAGAAAGGATTTCAGAGGGATTAATTTTTTAGACATTGGTTGTTCAGCTTATTTATCAGCTAGACACAGTTCCTGGGGCCACCCAGCAGAAAATCAGGTAGAAGTTGACATTTTACTGTTTTTTTCATGATGTTTGGGTGTGGGGTTTTTTTGCTTGTGGTTTTTTGTTTATTTTCCCCTGTGAATATTATCAGAGGAAATACAGATTTTCAGTAATGGGTCACACTTTCTTCTACATTCACTATGCGTTTGGGAATAGCAGTCTTCATCTAAATGTCTTTCTTGGATTTGGTTATCTGAGATGTGCTTTCTCTGTGGATGCTCTGCTGCACAAACTCACAGTCTTTAGGCTTTATGGGGTGGGATGCAGTGCTATCTCACTGAAGAAGCCTTAGCTGTGGAATTTGTTTCCTCTCTAATGCTGAGTGAACCTGAGTCCGTTGACTTTGAAGGCATGGTAAAAAGATTATTTCTCTCTGCTTGAGGGGTTATAGGAAGTTGATGTTTGTTTGCTTAATGATCAAGAGCTTTTATTTGTTCCTTTTTAAATACTGCAGTTGATTTTCTTGTACTGGGCATGTTTTATACCCGAATGAGATTTCTGTTGCACAGGATTACATCTTTTTGCATTTTTCATAATTACACAAAAGCAAAAATCATAGCATTCACTTAAGCAAACTGTGATAAGATTTGTGCTTGGTTAATTCTAATGGAAGAACCAGAAAGAAAATCAGAGAGATGGCTTGTATCCCATTAGAAAAATTCATCCTTTTAGATACGTCTATATTGCTAAAGAAAGAGCTCCAGGAGAGAGTGGAAGCAATGTCTCATTGACCATCCATGCTTCTCAGTTGTTAGCATGCTCCTTGGCATGATGACGTTGGCTGATTTGTTTGCAGTGCAGGATGAATGAAGTAGGATGCAGCCTGTGTTGCAGCCCACCAGAGAAGTACATTTGCATCCTGAAGCTCTGTGTATGGATTGCATACTTCAAGGTGTTGCTGTAGGCCATGAGAGAGTGTTTGAAGGATAACCCTTCAGACTCTGCAGGAATAGTGCTGGAGGGCTCAACAGGGCCAGGAAGGACAAACCTGGTGTAGAGTTAATGTCTTCTGATCATGATCCCTGAGGTAAACTGTAAAGAGTCCTGGGAAAAGAGGCAGCAGAGGAGTAAAATGTGAAAGGGTCAATGAATTGGGCAAACAGTTCATAATGTGTCTGATCGGTGGAATGGTGCTGGGTAGTGAATTTCTCACCAGGACTGTTTTAGTTAGATGTATCTCATGAGGGCTATGGCTGAAAGTACCACCATTTTACTTTCCAGTTACTTAGGGTTGGGATCATTATGGATAGCAAAGACAGTTTGCAAAGTGAACTTTAAGAAAAGTAAAGTTTTAAGTGGATTTTGGTTTTGGAAAATAGCCTCACTGAAATAAAGTGTGCTTATTTTCTTAGTGTTTCTGTTCTCAGAATGAAATATTTAAAATGTGAGATTCTTATCACATGGCTAGAAACTGATAATTATTTAAACCAGCTGCCTAGTTGCAATGTGTAGCAATATTTATCACTGTGACTTGATAGCACATTAGAAAAAAAAAAAAAAAGACAAGTGAAACTGCTGTGAATAAATAAAATGTGAGAAATACTTAATCATAGTGGGTGCATGGTGGTGATTTGTTTTACAAATCCAAACTATATTTAATCTTTTATTAAAATAAATTACTCTGATTCTGTTACATCTGAAAGTTATAATTATGTTATAAGCTATCCAAAATCAAATGCATGAATAGCACCTTTTCCCATGTATTTATCCCATAAACCTTTGCATCTGTAAGTACAAGAAAAGAATGCTCTTCATGTCTCTGTTTTCCTGCAGGATCCTTTGCAACCTGCAAGTGAAAAAATAGCTGACTATTTCAGCCATACTTCATACATTTCATGTCCATTCTGTTACTTTTTGAGGAAGTAATCTAAAAAATTATTCAGTGTAATTTCATCATCAGGAGTAAGAGCCACAATTTGACCAGGCATTGATTGCTTGAAAAGATTTTTTCATCATCTGTGGTTAAGCCTCATTTCTGAGTTAGTATATTGAACATTGTGACCAAAACTTTCCTCCCTTCTAGCCTCATTTCCACAGCAAATGTCCTCAGGAGAGAAGAATGTTATAAGTTGCATCAAAATATTAACAAGTGACTCATTACTGTATGAAATATAATGTGATTTAAGTTTTCCAGTGAAGTTGTTAATTGTATTCACAGGATTGGTTTTCAGTGTAAACCAAACCCTTCTTGATAACAGCCCATTGCAAGTTCTTGGGCATCACTAAAGTTAATTAAAACTACATTCTTCCCATGTAGCGTACCAACCAGCTGAATGAAGAGTACATAACTTGTATGAATTGTTAGAGAAGATGGGGTTTTTTGTTCCCTATGGACCTTATTGGAATGCTAGGATTCTCTAAAGTTGTGATTATGAACAGAAAAAGATTTGTATTTTAACTATAATAGCTATATTACTTTGTTTATAAAACCTGAATTTTAGTTGGCACTGTAGAGAAGAGAAGGCCCTGAAGGAAACTTAATTTTTGAAACCTGATCTCTGTGTGAAAGTTTCTGTGAAAGTCTGGTATAGAGATATGAAAGGTTTCATTTACAAACTCAAATTTACATAGTTAAGTTCTATGATTTTTATTTTTTTTAAATTTTGTGGTGTCTGTTATATTTTTCAAGACTCAGTTTATCTTTCAGAAAAAGCAAATGACTAAATGAGATAGTATTGCAGAACATGAGCTGTGTTTACTGAATGTGCCATTTATGAACTAAATGTTCTGCTTAATCTTGTGATTTATTACTAGTTAGATAGTTCTCTTTAACTTCTAGGAGTTTGTTTCATGTGGATTAACGACACTGGTTTCAGTCTACATGCTTAAGGCCATACAGAGGGAGACCCAGCTGTAGAGAGCAGGGGACCTCTGTGCTGCTGACTTGTGCTGCGTTTTCATGGAGTTGCCAGCAAAGTTCAGACTCTTTTTCTGGGCAGAATGAATAGAAGGCTGGAAAAACAAATTGGCACCATGAAAATTTTTCAAAGGCAGAAATACTTGTATCTCAGCCAGAGGAGAGTTCTGAAGTGCATGTATCTTTGCAAATCAGGCTTTGCAGAACAGTCCAAATATAATATTTATATCTAATGTCATTGTAATAGACCTCAAAGACGGTCTCTCTGTAACACAGCATACAACCAAATGACCCAATATGAAGTGGAATTTATGATGTTAGTCTTTCCAAGCCCAGCCAGTTTTGGGACTGCATTTTTTCTTGACTGACACAAGTTCTGTGCAGCCTCAGAAGAGAAGGTGAATAAAAGAACAGAATGAAATAATAGAACATTTCCTGTATTTACTTTTTCTAGTTTTGATATTCAGAATTTTACAGCAATCTTCCAATTTAGTCACCCTATGGGCACCTAAAAAGTTCAGAAAATCTGACAAATAATTCAAATTGAAACAGTTTGTGGTCTTTCATTGTGTCACTGCTGAAATATATTGCTAAGATGGTAGTGAAGAGTTGGTAGACTAGATAAATATTTAATGTCATGCATACGACTTTACTCTGAGAAGTAGAAGGAAGCTCTTGAGAGACATGGAGTTTCTTAGTTGATGACAGTAGACTGTGCATCTATTAGAGCATATTTAATTTTTGTTGTAAGCATAGGCTTCTCTATGCTTTCAGATGTCTGGGTTTAAGAGTTCATGACTGAGCCCTGATTGCCTACTTGTGGGTTATACTGACTGGTTCTGAGTTCTGGGTGAGGAGTAATGTTGCTGCACAAGTGCATTCAGTAACAACACAGTGTAAATAATACGGGGATCTCCTAGAGAGAGTCCATTGTAGGGCCACAAAGATGATGAGGGGCCTGGAACACCTCCCGTATGAGGAAAGGCTGAGAGAGCTGGGACTCTTCAGCCTGGAGAAGAGAAGACTGAGAGGGGATCTTATCAATGTCTATAAATCCCTGAAATGTGGGGGCCAAATGGATGGGGCTGGGCTCTTTTCAGTAGTACCCAGGGACAGGACAAGGGGCAATGGGCAAAAACTGGAACACCAAAAGTTCCACACAAACTTAAGGAAAAACGTATTTACTGTAAGGGTGATGGAGCACTGGAATAGGCTGTCCAGAGAGGTTGTGGAGTCTCCGTCTCTGGAGATGTTCAAAGCCTGCCTGGACGCTTTCCTGTGCAAACTGTTATAGGGAACCTGCTTTGGCAGGGGGGGTGGACTAGATGATCTCCTGAGATCCCTTCCAACCCCTACCATGTTGTGATTCTGTAATAACATCCAGGTCACATCTGAGCTGCTCAGTTGTCCATATTGTCTGACAGTGAGCAATCAAATCTCATCAGAATATACTTACACATGTTTATTGATGAATTTTAGAAATAACTTGCAGAAATCTCCAGATCTTACTAATATTACAGTATTTTAACTTTCCCACCTTGGTAATTTTTTAATTTTTTTTTTTCCCCCACTATGGGTCAGTGTTATGTGTTGTCTTTTGCACCTTGGGCTTGAGATTTTATGTAATAGGTGTATGCTGGAGCAAAGCACTTAAATTAGAAAATGCTAAGAGAAGACAAGTTAGTCTTGTGTAACAGATTTGATTTAAAACCTTACAAAAAATTGATTCACAAATCTCAAGTTTGATGGTTAAGAGCATAAAATTTCTTTTGATTTTTTTTTTGTTTGTTTTATTTCTGTCTTTATTGCAAGCTGTGTCTTTTATTTTGAAATGGAATTTTGTGCACAGGAGAAATATAATTTGTTGTAAATGTTACATTAGAAGACACATTTCTTAAGCAGTTGGAATTAGGTTTTTTCAGAGAAAAACGTTTCTTCTGCACATTGCATAATCATTAGATCTGTTAAAAAATTATTGAGCTTCTAAACCAAATTGCATTTCTTTTGTATATTGTAAGGTTTTCAAGTGGTAACATTTTCAAAATGAGTGCACGTTCATATTGTATTGCTTCTGAAATAACTGGGAAAACGGTGATCAAATATCACTAAACTGGAAAGAGACACTTTTGACATTGGAAGTACTTTAACATTAAGAGGAAAAAATGGACAACTCTTCCAATAGTTTGCATGCAGGGCCAGTTTACATGTGTATTTGATGGTGGTGGTATTTAATAGGCCAGGCATAGCTTGATTACTGAATTTCTACTATGCAATAGGAAAACATTTTTGGAGTCTCTCTTTTGTAGTAAAGGGGTGGGATTTTGTTTGTCTTTCCTATAGAAAATGAAATATTTGGTCTGTATCTATCAGCCATTGATGGTCTCATTCTTTGTACAGCCCTACTACAGCAACCACTGCAAAGTGACTGTATTGTCCTCTAACCTACTGGGGGAGTTTTAAACATATCCCTTGCTTCATCAGCCTTTTGCTGACTGGGAAACCCCAACAAGTACCTTTCCCAGTGGTAATTTAGAATCCACTAGTGAAGGGTGGGCATTTATCACTGTTATAATTTTCAAGTTGAAGCCAAAATTCATTTGTTGACATATTTCTTGAAAGTGCTTTTATTTAATAAAGAAGAAACTATGCCCTTCAGGAAATGATAATCTTTATTTACTGCTATGATGTGAAAATGCAAATAAAGCAGAGAATTTTGTGATAAGTATTTTCCAGAGCAGTCATTTACTATAATTACATGTTTTTAATCAGTAGAATTATGTTCTATTAACCAGATTCTTTCCTGACTTCTTGTAGGATTCTGAGTAACAACAAGATCTTATGGTTGAAGAATGGCTCTTTCTTCGGACTGAGATCCCTGGAGAGATTGTGAGTAACTGATCAGCCTTGTTCCACCTTCAATTAAAAAGTCTTTGTATTTTTAATACAAAAACAAACATCAGATAATGAAGTTGAGATGCTCTGAACTATATTGCACAGTAGAGTTCCTAGGCAGTAATCAAGTTAAGAAACAGCATAAAAATGAGTGAATAGGGATGGACGTGGAAAATACAGAAAAGCACTACCATCAATTTGGAACTAAAATAAACATCCAGTCAAAGACTTGTACTCTGCTATGTACACTATTGCAGTGAAGACTGGTATATGTAATGGTAACACTAATATACCTGACATGTAGTTTGGGTTAACTCATTGGTCTCTAATACTTCCATTTTAATTCTGTTCTACTTTTAATTTTATTCTACAAATTATTAATTTTCTAAAGAAATTGGACAGTATTTATCACTGGAGCGGACAATGACATTGATAATGCTCTGTGACTGTGTATTTCTAGCCAATATTTGGAGGGGGGAAGAGGAGCTCAGGAGCAGCTAATGAGTTAGGAAGAAAACATTCGGAAACATCAATGGAATAAATAAGCAGTAACAACTATACTGAAATAACAGTGCTTTCTGTATATATAGGTCACTCATTTGAGAATAATAATGGGAGCAAGTCTAAAAAGCTATTTTTTAATATCTGTAGGCAAGTTACTTTGCCAGTGCATCTAAAATGAGTAATTATATCATGTCTATCTTACAAATCTCCCACAGCTTAAGGTAAATTATTTTTATATTGCTTTGTAAGAATACCTTCATTATGCAGAACTGTTGATATAAAGTAATTGCTACATTCATGAATGCAAGAAGGTATTCTGTGTGGTATGAATATTTCCTTATGCAAGAAAATTACATATTAAAATCAACTTTAGCTAATATTTTACTATATATGTGTATGATATGCATGCTGTTCATGGTTGTGTAGTACGGTGGGTAAGTGTACTGATGTATTTGAATATTCTAACTGTAATTTAGAAATAAACAATGTATTTCAAGGTCTGGAGCAATCACTTAAGTACTGTGAAGCCTTATGATAAAGCTAACTGTCTGAAGAGTTATGTAAAAGAATACTAAATTTTCTCTGCATATAGCTGTAGATATAACAAAATCTTCTTTAATATTGGTAATATTAAATGGTATGGAGCAAAGAGTGGCTGTGTATTATTTACTGACTGGTTTAATCTTAGAGGTAATAATGATATGAGGTTTAGAAAGAAGCTTTACAAATATTTTAGACAAAACAATTTAGAATAGGGCATATGATTACAAATTTATGGCAAGAAGGAAAATTTGTAAATTAAATACTAATATACTGCAAGTAAAGCATTAGTGTACAGAAATACACGAAAACATTTTTTTCTGGGTTTTTTCTGGGTTTAATTTACATTGTGGAATGATACTGAGCATATACTTTTTTTTACATCCCAGTAGTAATCAAAAACCAGTTATGAAATGTTAGTATATAAAATTATATAGTGATATTATGAAATATTGCTGAGCAATTTGTAAAAGTAGTTTGCTTTGAGAAACACCGTCTCACAAAAAGTACTTTTCCTGTATTTTGTATGTGTGTGAACAGTGACTCATGAGTGATCTGTAGAGATGGCAATATCTTTCCACTTAAATTTGAGTTTTCTGAAACTAAGAATTGCTGTCTTGTGCTGCTTTGGAAAGGTTGCCTCACAAATGTGTTATGGCATTTGGATCATGATGCACCTCTGTGCCACTGGGCTTACTTTGTAGTACTAACAAGAGGCATTAAGAAGTGAATATCATTACTTAAATACTATGGGAGAATAAAAACTTTCTGTAAACAGGTTTTGTATGGTGCTCAGTTATGTAGGCCTTGATTTGGAATAAAATCAAAAGTGTAGATAAGAAAACAAATAAACTTTTTTGAAGCAAGTGTGGTGAAGAAACAGTTTGTTAAAATATGAAGGGCTTTATGGAATTTAACCAGAAGAGATCTACAGACCATAAATTCTACAGATGAGACTGAGCACCTTGAACTCATTTCTGTGATACAACCCTTCAGACAGCTTCATATTCAGGAGGCTGAGTGTTCACTTTGTGTCTGAAGCTTGGGGCAAAGACTTGACGGCTTGTAATGGTTTCAGTTACAGTGACTTCCCTGTATGTAGTCGGTGTCCCGTCTTCTTGGAAGATGCATTGATCTGAGCATTGGTTATTGTAGACATTAAGTTTTTCATATGCTCTGGGTATCATAAAAGAAAGGCAGTGAGCTTTCAAAACCATGAAATGGTGCAGTAGTGCTTTTAAGTAAGTCTCAGCAATCCAGAAGTTCTCACTTAGTTAAAATAATTTGGAGGTTCTGAACAACTAAAAAATTAAGTCTGTGTAATTTGATGATAATAGTTATTCTATAAATTGGAACAATATATTAAATAGAAAAATCTGTGACTTAGTTTGTTTTTTTTTTTTTTTTTAATCTTGTTATTAATTTGTTTCTTTTTAATTTATGGACTGTGGGATTAACCATTGCTGTTACCCAAGGAATCATAGGCTAGTGCAAATTACCAGGTTACTAGCAGATACCTTATCATGGCAGTATATGGTATGGACCCCACTCCAAAGACATTTCAGGCTCTCAACAGTGTGCAGCAAATTAATATTGTTAGTAAGAGTTGTGGCAAGTCTTTTTATGCTGGAGAGTATTTAGCCAGCTGTAGTCCACATGATGCTTCTGGAGACAAGGACTGAAGTTGTAGGACCAGGTGCTCCAGCTGTGCTTTACCCAAAGTTAAGATCTAAACTAGGAAACTAAATCTTATACTCTCATCTTGATGTCAGCTGGCACAAAACAGTATGTGTCTGAACTATTATCCACACTACTAATGTTCTTACCCTCCACAACAACCACTGCCTCACAGCTGCCTGGATAGCCCCTGCCCTGCACTAGCTTCCCACATTCCCTGTAGCTGGGGTCAATCTGTTGTGGCTGCTTCTCACTGTGGACTTCCTGGTGCTTAATGGCATTGATCTTGTACTTGGCATTTTCTGAAGTGAGTGTATGAAGTCTCTCTCCCTCTGTTTCATAACCAAATGTACTTTTTCATTAAGTTTATAGGAGCATAATTACCTCCAAGGCTGCTGCTCCTTTGTCCCCTGTGGCTGAAACCCTTTAACAGGTTCAGAAGCTATTTGGAGGGAACCAGCAAATAAAATAAGGAAACATGCACAAGCAGACTGTGATTGCATAAGCAGTGTTTCCTTGGGAAATCAGGATGAAAGATCACTAAGCAAGATTACACATATTTTTCACAGTTGACCCAGAAGAAAAGCATGCCAGGCACGGATACTTCAGCAGTTACTGTTTTATAGAAACTTACTGTTACATTTTCCCAATACTCCTATACATGTTACTAGACAAAAATAATACTGAAGTATTTGCAGGAATTTATCATTGAATTTATTTATTTTTATTTTTTTTTTTAGCTGTATAGATCAGTTTTGCTTGACCAGGTCTCACTTAGACTGTGTGTACTTTTATTAAGTGTTGCTGTAATGTAAAGTCACCAACTGTGTGGCAGTGCTGTGCAGTCACATATTATTAGATAAGTTATTATTAGATAAGAATGAATAAAAGCTACTTTCAGTGGATTTCAGTATGACATTCTGCAACTATATATTGTGGCTGTGCAGTTGAAGTAATAACACATTAACTTGAGGGAATGAAAGGGCAGGAAAGACAGGCACAACGAATTAGAACATAGTAAGAACATGTTAAATAACTGGTATAAAAATATGGTATTTAGATGTTCCTTTGCAAAACTCAAGTGATGAAAGGGTAAAATATAAAGGTTTTACATTTTGATATACTCATGTGCTTCTTTAAACATGCAATTTACATTCTCTGTATTACTGACTTCATTTCTTTTTCTGCCTATACTTCTGAAATGTGCATGCGCACATATACACACACATGAAGAAACAGAGGTGTTCCTCCTAGGCACTGTGAAGGATTGGAAATATGCTTAATTAAATTGTTAAACAATTTATTTTTTTTCAACACATATGGTTGACATCTTTAAAGTTAGAAACTTCATAAATTAAATTTAGAATTATGCGTTCTTCTTTGGATTGTTGTAAAAATAGAAAAATACTAGTTATTATAGATGAATAATATCTCTGACAGCCAGGATTCCGTTGTACAATGAAGGAGCATGCCCCTAACTTCATGCAAGTGCTTTTAACAGAAAATAGATTAATAATCTTGGAGACCTCAAATGACCACATTAATTAATCTCAAATGCCATTTAGCCGTGTTTAGAGAAATGCTGTGATGTTATTTAGGGAAAGGGCAATTTAAAAACCTATTTCTTAGAGCTGTCTGTTGTGTAAGTAGTCATGGCATGATTGAAACTGTTTGGTCTCACCTATTCTTTGTATTTGGAGAAATATGAAAGGAAGACAAATCAATACAAGTTCCTTTCAAATATCTAAGGTTTTCTTGCTGCTTTTTTGTGTATTTTAAATACCACATGGATTTAATCAATTCTCTAGAACTAATTGATAATGATAACAAATAAGTTCTTTGTTTAAATTCACCTGAAATATTCTCAAAGAACGAAATATACAAATGCTCCAACTATTATTTTTCCTTGTCTACTAATATGGCTGGGAGTGCTGGGAAAATCTAAGCCATTTTTCATGTTAAATTTCTTATTGTCTTACCCTGTTGTAATTGTTTACAAAAAACTCATTATGCTGCATTACTGTTTGAAGTGGTTTAGCATATTCTAGTAGAAGAGGACGGATGGGAATAGTCATGGGGAATGATTTTTCTCCTGGAGCGAGTATCTGTACTTTGTGTACATACTCTAAATTAGACTGAAAACAATTCATATTCCTCTTGGTGCTCGTTGAACTTTGAGTTACCCTGTTGGTTTCAGTGTCAGATTAAGAGATTGTCTTTCTAATTACGATGATGTTAGTCTTTCCATGAAGTAGGATAGTTCCCTTTGTCACTTCTAGATGCAGCTAATACAGCCGGAAGTTTTTAATCCATGTTAAGTATGCTTGCTTGCAATATATTCAGTACTAAGGCAATAGTACTCAATAAACTCAACTAACTCAATATAAATATTGAGCTCAAAACAGAATATTCTGAAAATTTGTACTTTACTGAAGTTACCTGTTCTTCCAGAGATACATCTATTGCAAATAACAGCTTTGAAGGGTTGGAGATACTCAGAAAATAAAGAGCTTTACAAATACAAGAAGGGGGAAAAAAAAAGTTGTGAACTTATGTCAGGCACCAGACAGATCAGAAAGAGGGAAGTATATATAATAATTATTTATCGCCTAAAATTAGAATAGCTTTTTGGGAAGGGAGTGTTTTTTAAGGCAGGATGAGCCTGGAGCTCTCTCCTGGAGCATGGAGAGAAACAATTTCTATCAAGAAAATGAGTGGTAAGCTAGTAAATTGGGCAGTATTTTTCAGAGCTTAATGCACACAGCTGCTTAGCCATCTCATTTTTTTTCACTGGTCATGAGTGCCATGGTCAGCCACTGAAAGATCTTTTTATCTGGGCTTTCACCAGATCCCTGTGTTAGGACCAGATTCCTTACTCATCCTGGGTCTCCATCCACACGTGTCAAAGCCAGTCTTCCTTTGTGGTGGTAACAGCCCGAATGCTCTTTTACCTCCCTTTGGTGCTTGGTTCTCTGCCATTATGATAATTATGGTCATGTTACTTGATAATGCCAATGTCACTTTTATTCTGATACTGCCAGAATATAGAGATGTCCACTTAAATGAATGTGTTCTTTAAATATCTAACTTCCTGTATCTGTCAATGAAGTTTGTAACATTTAAATGAATTATTGCTAAATAATTAAATGCATGTCAGAAAAAAGTATTTTTACATAAAATCCGTTTAGTTCCACAAAATTCAATTTCTATAAAATCATTTTGCTATCTTACAATTTTAATGGCATGGATTGATGAGATTAGTATGAGTCTGATATCAGACTGAAAGGAAATACAAAATTGGTCCTTGTAGCACCAAAATATCCTCAGTTCCTCACATTGAAGGTATTTTTTTAGCATCAAATATGGATTCCTCATTAATATTTAAAACATTTTAATTATATCTTGTAAATCATGCAAAATTACAAATTTATTTGTTTATTACAAATAAAATGTAATTTTTTAAATGAGAAGTTTCCCCTATCGCTTTACTTAGGTAAAATTATCTTATTCATAGTGGATAAACTTCCAACTGACTGTTTAAGTTGGACAACTTTATTGCTTGGTAATATTTATTTATTGGCAGATTTCTTTTGTCATCTTCAGATCCTGGAAGATGCTATGTTTTAGACATTGCATTCAAGTAAAAATACAGTGTTTTAGCTACTACATCTTTTACCTAAAGGTATTTAACCCTTCTAATCATAAAGGTGTTTGTGTAAATAGGGAATTTTATGAATGCTGTAGCAAATGCATAAGTCAGGTAATATAATACTTATATATGGGTAGTAAACAGAAGGATCTTCTGAAAGAAGAAAATCCTTTTATTTGAGACAAATGATTGGAACTCAGAGATCAAATGATGTGACAGAAGTTGAATGAAAATTTATGGCAAAATTTAAAAGAAGAAAGTCTCTATCTACCTCTCTCTGTTTTTCATCTGCAAAATAGTATTGCTTGCCTAATATCAAATCTAGTAATACTCTGGATGCAATGGAGGATCTCATTGCCTCTAGAGAAAGAAAACGTTCTAAGAAAAAGTACATTCATGATTATGTAATACCAATTACTTTACATTTCTACCTTACATAGATTGAGTCATTTATTTATTTTTGATAGACTACTTCTAACCTGACTAGCAAGAAGTCTTAACAGACACAAATACATGAGTGCAGATAGATAGAGGATACTGATGCTCAATTGGCATATTTTGAGCAGTTCCATGTGTCACAAAAATTCAGTTGTTTTGGAGTAAATGTAAATCTCACTTTTTTGTAAGCAGTGAAAAGGCAGATTCTATAGAGAAAATATCAAAAAAATTTTTAGCTTTGACTACAATAACTGAAGTAGCACTAAATCCCATGGTGCCAGTCGGACCCTGGTGTAGGCTGAATAGCGCAGGGTGTGCATGAGTCTTAGGGATGGAGACAACTCTCAACCTGTCATCTTGGTGACAAGGTTGTCTTAGTGACAAGGCTGAGGCAGTGCTGGAACATTTCTATACCTGAGAGGACTGTGACAAATGCTAGCAGGGCTGCAGGGGATGTGGCACAGGTCCTCCTCTTGTTGTCTTCATAAGCTTTTTAGGCTCAGTTTTAGTCCAGAGATAAATTCGATCCGTTCTTCCAGTAATATAATCAGATGTAATCAAGTATCACAGGGAAAAATACAAATAAGATGGATCCATATATAAAACACTTGTATTAACTTACTGTCATTAAAAGTTGATAGAATACTGCTAGCAAATAGTTCTAATTGTAAAAAATTCTATTTTTCTTTTTTTTTTTTTTTTTTTTTAAATGGATGGAAATCACTTGTAGCTGTCCTGTTTTCTGTGAATATTAAATTAGAAGTATACCAAGCAAGAGTTAATGTAATGAACCAAATTCTGACCCAGCACTAGGAATTCGAGTTTGCTGATACTCCCCTTCTAGTACTGTCATCACAACCAATATACATGTGTATTTTCTGGGTTCAGTGTTGTAAGTATAAAATGAGAGAGATCCCATGGATGCACAGACTACTGTAGCTTGATGAAAGTATCTGCCTGGTTGCATAAGCAGCAAGAGGCAATAGCAGACCTGAAGGATCCTTTGAAAACATCATGGAACAGAAAAGTGGAATTGAAAAAACAACTGGTGGTCCTTATGTAGAAGTAAAGGAGTGCAGGGTGAAATGCATTTCAAAGTAAATATTATTTGGCTGTGGACATTATTTTAATGAATTGCACAGAAGGATGATAGGAGTGTATCTAATTTGCAATTTTGAGCAACCAGAGAAGGAGAAACAGAGGCAGGATCAATGTCACAAGTCCAACTGGGTAAACAATTTCAAATTACATTTTCATTTTAGTTCTGTCACCCTTTGTGGATATCTTGATTACATCCTGTGACTAACATGTAAGTTACTCATTTAGTAATGCAAAAGCTGAGAATGTGCGTTTTTGACACATCCCCACAAAAAAAACCCCAACCCAAAACCAAGCAAACAAAAAACCTCCAAAAACTCTCTAAGCTCCAGAACCTCTTATGTTCTAGTGTGCAGTATCAAAGAGAGATTTAGCATTATGTCAGGAATTATAAAACTCTTGTTATTTTTACTATTACTGTCAGAAACAGAGGAGTTAGAAATTAAAAGGAAAAATTACATTACTCTCTTTCTAATAGGCATATGTACTGTAAGTCTTACAAGCATGAAGTAACTATCAAAGCACTTGTAATGTAGTCTGACAGAAAAATAATGTATTTTTTTCCTCTAGTCATTTGTTATTTACCAATACAAAGTCACAATACGTACTATTAGACATCACATACTTTATATTTTAGAGGATGAGACAACAGGGAAATACCCTGTATATCTACTAGTGTAGAGCTGGTACACCATAATGTGCAAAAAAAAAGGAGCAGTAATTCTAAAAAGAGAGGCTATTTCCTTTTGGATATTACAGTGCTGTTTAAAAATAGCAGTAATTAACTCTTTAAAATAGGTTAGTAAAATCAGTCCCATGTTTTCAGTGCAAGGGTCCAGAACCAGATGTATTTCCCATCTTTCCTTTCTACCTTAAGCCTGTTTTTTATTTGTTTCCTAAACTGCCACATCCATTTCTCTGGTTCTTGTGGTTTTTTTTCCCTCTGATAGAAACAGCATGGGCTACCAGGCCATGTCTTTGCTCTTAATTCCATGCTTTATAATGAGACATAAGACTTGCCAGCGCCGCATTCCCTCACAGGCACTGCTCATTGGTGTGACAGGCATTTATGCCATTCTGAATCTGCTGCTGGGATTACATTCCTCCAGTTCTGGCATAAAACTATGGTTTTAGCTTGGGCACAAAGTTGCCAACTGCTGGGATATACTTGGTATAGTAACGATATTTAAGATGTCAGTGGTTTGCCAGGTTGCATTGCTATACTTTTCAGTGTAACTATTTGCAGTTTTTTCCCTGACAAATCAGAGTTCTGTTGGAAATGCTGGCATGGCAAAATAAAAAAGTTCTGTGGGGACACAGCAGTTTCAGGAACATCCTTGTTGTAAATGTCAGTATTTCCTTTCAACTGTTTTGTATTCACATAATATAGAATCTTTTTGGAATGATAAAGCTGAACTAGACCACTTAGAACTGATGCAAGCTGTATGTCTTTTCTATAAAGAAATGGCAAACTGGTTGGTGAAGTAGGAAGAACAGAAATGTGGCTGAGGGGCAGTTTATATGAAGTCACAGAACAGCATGTTGAGAAGCCGAGCTGAAAACCATTAGTGTTAGTTGATCAATAACTGACCTTATCTTGTGAAGTGAGCTGTGATTTAAGTTGATAGCAGAGTCCTTGTGTTCAGTATTTTGTGGTTGTGATCCCTCAGCTGTAGGCTATTGATGGAATAATACTTTCAAACTCCCAGAATATGATAATATTTCTTGTGTTCATATGCAATGTGATCTCTAGCATGTTTACTGTTCAAAAGACCAAAGTTTGGTCCCTCATCTGGTAGTCCATACATAAAACATGAGAGACCTCAAGTTCTGAATAGGAATATCTCAACATCATGGTGTTGTTGGGGAAAAGTTAGTATCAGAAGAAGGTTCCAAACCTCAATCTTTCCTTTTTTTTTTTTTTTTTTTTTTTTGTGTCTTAATGTCTGACTTGATATCAATTGACAGACATCTTGCATTTGCTTACTTATAAGAAAAAAAATTGTATAAATTATTCTCTTCCAAAAGGTCATGTCTGTAGACTAGCCTGTGAGGTCTCTGATGAAAACGTGCTATTACTCATTCATATCATGCTAGTCTATGAATTCTCCAGGGGTACCTAATGACCCTGGGAGCTAGTTGCTCTCAAAACTTCTGGGGATGCCTGCAGAAAGCATAGCTTGTTCTCTGACACTTGTACTTCACAAATAATCTCTTAGATGGCAAAATAATAATAAAAAAAGAATTTAAAAGAAATAGAAAAAAGAGCTATGTTTTATGCCAGTTTAAAGGAAAAAAAAAAAAAAAAATCCCCAAAATGAGTTGTCTGAAGTAGTTAGGAAAGCTGATGTAATATAACAGCTGTGGGTAGTTTTTCTCCCCACTTCTTAATATAGGCAGAATTGATTAGTTGGATGTAGTATAGTGCTTCGTGTGTCAAGTAGGTACAAAATGGTTGTTCTCACGAGAAAATTGCATACAGACTTAGTACATGATAAGCTGTCTTGTGTTAACACAAATTGCCTCGTTCTTGAAATGGAAAGTGACTGGGAGAGCTATAGAGGATGTCTGTATAGTCTGAGCTATGCACATATTCTGTGGAAAAAAAAAAAAAAAAGAATTACAAAATTCCTCTATGCTCTACTTCAGAAAGTGTTTTGCTGAAGAGAAAACAGTGAGAAACATTGTGCTGGAATAAAAATGTAAATTTTAGTTGTTTGAAGGAATAAAATAAAATTGTTCTTTGTAATTATAGTGAGCTTCATCTTGTAAAAATAAGCAGTTTGAGTTAAAAATAAGTCACTTGTGTTAGCATGTTAGTATAATGCAAGAAACTTGTTGAAACATAAATAAAATATTTTTATTGTGCCTTTATAACTCAGAAAACAGTCAGAGGGGCAGCTTGAACCTCTTAAAATAAACCTATGAAAAATTATGAAAGATGCTAAATCAGGAAAAAATATTTTAGTTGTAGGAACCTGAAAAAAACAGATTTATTAAAAAGTGTACCTTCTCAACCATAATTGTAACACTTTTGCTGTGATCCTATAATTAATGGTCTATGAAAGAAAATTTTACAGCTTGTGCATTCCCCAAACACATGGTGCATTTGTTATCTTCTTCCTTTCAATTTTTTTAATATTCAATATTCACATTTGTTTCTTACTGCAAAGTAAATACTTTTTAAAATACACACTTTTCAGCTGAAATGAGAGTTTAAAGTACATTGTGTTCAGAACAAAACAGTGTTTTCTGTATTTTGTCAGCAGCTGAGTATAGAATTTGATAGCTTTTTTTCCCTTTCTGCCATTAATTGCTTTTAGTTATTGCTGAGAAGTGCCTCACAAGGGACAATTCTCCCATTTGAATGAAGTTTGAGTACTGTATTAAGCTTTCCTACTGTACAGTTATGTGAACTTACAAAAAATGTTTAGGAATGTAAGACCAGAATGGGTTGCAGCCAGGCTGTTTCCAGGCATAAAAAGAAAATTTGTTCAACTCTCCCTCTCATCATATACATCATAAACTAGCCACTCCGTTAATTGCTCTCCAGCACTCCATTAAGAACACTGGAACTTCGGTTCAAAATAATGTCCCTAAAAATGATAATGTGTCAAGGGAGAAGAAATTGTAATATGTCACAGAAGGTTTGGTTTTTGGGTTTTTTGGGGTTTTTTTATGTGTCTTTGCCACTGTAACCAATAAATCCTTATCAGTCCAAATCTGACAGTTACTTTAACCGTTGAGTGTGCCAGCAAGGTACACCAACACAGACACCTGAAAATTCTTCAGTACTGGACCAGTTCACCTTGCCAGTGTAAACTATCCAATGTTCCCTCTCTCAGCGTTTTTTAGCAAAAAGGGAGGAGTGGGGGAAGCTCCTGAAGCCATGATCTGCATAAAGCAAGAAATAAAATGTTGCTGGTCCTTGTGATGCCTGGTGAGGGTTCAGCTCTGAATATACAAAAAATCATGTCACAAGCTGCAATTTCTAGCTCTAGTAAGCCCTGTCCAGGCATAAACCCCCTTCTGTAGCAGTTTCAAACTGCATTTTGAACAAATAATTTGAAGGCTGCTCCAAATCTTTATTTCTGTAATAGCTGAACTTTAAAAAATTTCTGCTTTTTCTAATCTGTGATCTAACTGTACTCATAGCTTATTTTTATCCATCTGATTTTATAGTACTGTTATCCTTTAACTTAAACTAATCCTTTTCTCTTTGGAAAGTTGACCATTTATAAACAATGGTGTAATACTCACTTTCCTTGTCTAAGCAAGCCAAAAATATGATAATCTCCTAGTGACATAATGCAAATAACCATGAAATGTATATATCCTTAAACAAAAAAGTTTATGGACACAAAGCCTAAAATCTAAAAGTAAGATTATTAACTGCAAAGATTATTTTGTATGTAATGACAATATACACTTTTTATAGTCTAAAGAATGGATTTGAATCTAGTTTATTGTATACTCAGACAAGTACAATTGAGCTTAGTTTAACATTCAGAAGTGATGTTCGTGTTGTAAAACTCTTACACAGTTGAATACAAGACAGACCCCTCTGGAGCAGTAAATATCTTGTGGAAATTGACTGAAACTTTAGGGTTTAGGAAATCTGTATAAAGCTGCTTCCTCTGGTCTTGTGTAACTAACTGGTGCTGACCAAATTGTCACTTAGAGAAGCCCAGTGAAACTTTAAAGCTTTCTGCTGATGACGTTGAATTGATTCTTACTTTTCTTCCTATTTTTATTTCTGTTGTCCCTATTTTCATATTGAGTGCTGACATTAGTGGATGGGTGGGGGAGGTTCTTTTCTTTTTGCCTTCTCTAGAATGAGAATTCAGTAAATTGATCATCTTTCTTCTTTTATTCAAACTACCATCTGCACAGAGATAGAGGGTAAAATACCTTTTGTTGCAGGCTTTCTCTCCTGATTTCCTTGCATTCAGGTGTTGGTCTCTGATGATTGCTTTGTGGTTTATTTGTGTGAATCAAATTAAATGCCTTTTCTTCAGAACCAAACAAGACATTTCACTTATTTTTCCCTATTGACTGTTGTTCACAGCAGCTGCTCCCTAGTTTCATATACCTATCTACTCATGTATTCAGATTCTGTCTTACCGTAGAGAAGAAAATTAATCTTAGCTAATAGCTCTAACGTAATTTCTCCTTCATTCAGCCATTTCCTACTTTTCTACTTACTTTGTTCTGATTTATGTTAAGCAGTGACAATAGAAGGAAAAAACATTTAACGAGAGTAGAAAAATGGTATCATAAAATCATAAATATTAGCAGAGGTGGGGAGGACCCACATGGAGTGTGGGAAGGCACCTGAGTGTTTGGAAGGGGTTAGCAGTAGCATGTGTTAGAAATGGTCTTCATGCAGACTTTCTTCTTCTGTTCATACTGACATATGGAAACTTCTGGTCTTCCCACCTCTGCATTGAGTTGCTGTGCTAGTGGATGCGTGTCCTTAAGTTTTGTTTTCTCATTTCAGGTCTCTCTCCTTTGAAAATTCCCCAAAGTTCTCTGTTTTTAGGTGAAATATTAATTTCTCAGGCATGTGACTCCTTATAGCATCATAAAAAAAAAAAAATTCCACTCTTCGTCATTGTATTTGTGTTCTAACATCATTCTGTCTACTTATTCTTATTGTGTTGAAATAACCTACTGAGGCAGGTACTTAGTTTTTATGTGCAGTGTTCTGTATCTGTATTTTAACAGCTCCATAAGTGTGCATGAAGTCCTATGTTCTTACTTACTTTTGGCCCATTTCCCCCACAAATCTGTTAAAACATTTTTACATGACAATTCCTCAGTAAAAGAATTGGGGTTTAATTCTCACATAAGTGAGCTAAGCCAAGTTTCATTTCTTCAGCCTGCCTAATACCCCTCAGTAGCCCTTGTGGCTTTCCACACCTCCATGTTATGGAGGTGCTATTCCCTAATGCTTCACTCTTTTTCACAGGAACAGCCCATGTTTCTTCAGAAAACATAGCTGGCGTGCCACTGAGCAGCCATTTCATTAGCAAGCATTTTAGGGAAACAGATAGGTGCAGGCTGGGAGGTGAAACTCTGGTTGATATCTACAAAGAATATAGAACCATAATTTATGAAGGATGTATACTGAACACATGAAGTTGAACATATGCCAGCAACCAGAGCATGAACTCTTCAGGACTCTGGGTGCATGCCAACGTATGCAAAAGCTGGTATAGGCATGTCATTGTTGCTGCTGTTGCTTCAACTCGTGTAACACGCTAACACATGGTATGCCACACTTTCTTTTGCTAAATGAACCTGGCAAATTCATTTCTTTAAATACTTGATGTGTTTTAGTGAGACTGAGATTCAATGGACTAAAACTGTAGCATTTTAAATGAACTGTAGAGCATTAGCTGTGTGCTTTTCATTTATTTATTTTAATGCTTGCATATTTCAGAGGTTATAAATCTGTTGCTTTAGTGTACTGTTGAAGTCACTGGTGGTACACTATGAAGAAGTCCCACTGATTGCCCAATTTTCCTGGTAAGTTAGTCATGTATAAAAACAGATGTGGATACTGTTTTTGTTAAGTGACTTTACAAAAAACTTAAAACTTACAGAATAGCTGGGAAGGGTAAACAGCATATACAGTTCTTTGTGATCCACAGTCAGACTTCCATGAAATGAAAATTTTCTGAAACCAAAGCTTTGCTGATGAGCTATTTAAGTGACTGTGTAGTTTAACAACATTTAAAAGATTGTATATTGGATATATGAAAAACAAACCCCAATGAAATGTGGTGAGCCAGGAAAAAGCAGACAGGATCACGCAAGGTATTATCAGTCTTGCAGAATGAATGAAAGAACCTTTTACTGTCAAACCTTAGTAATGAGCTAATGTGAAAAGAGTAAACAGTGAGAGCAGCTGCTGCTGACATTCTTACTTCAATTCACAGGCTGAACTAAAACTAGAAATGGTACTTCTCTTGTTTCAATATTGAGGTAGTAGTAGAGCTGTGCAACTTGTATTGATCTTGACTTTCAGAACAATCCTTTTATTTGCACTATTATTTTGGTAGTATTATCTCTGGCTCTCGAGTCGATGTTCTGACATTAAGAATAGCACAAATAATCATGAATTTCTAACTTAGAGCTACACATGAGTGTACTGTTTACGTCAGTTGCTAGGATAAATTCAGGTTAGCTAAGTGTGAACTGATAGATCAGAACAATACTGCCAGTTTGGCAATATTTGTTCTAAATGCAGTTACATTTCATTTCCCATTGAAGTTTCAAGCTTCTGTGTGAGACAGAATGAGTGTGGATTCAAAGAAATTAAAAAAGAGAATGCATGTGCATGTATGTATAGTATCAGTGCCAATTATCCAGCAGTGAGCTTGAAGGAAGGCAGCCTGCCTGCTTCACCACTCACCCAGAAAGTTAGCAGGAGAGTCAATCAGCCAATTACCCAGCAAGCTATCTACATCCCAGAATGCTAAAAGTCAAAGCAGGTTTGGTTTTTTGTTTTGGTTTTTTTTAATTGACATTTCTCCTTTTGCATGTCAGCTATTCTGTGCGTTTTCTGTATGTTAACTTTGCGAATGTATAAGCTTTATTTTCTGGCTTATTTGCTTGTATTTTCCTAATCATATATTTATTTCATTTTATTATATTGTTGAAAACAAGGGATTTGTAAGTGTTATTTTTATTACTATTATATTTGCCTAAGCATACCCATTTAGTTTTATCCTAGCTGACTTTATAGAATTAAACTGAAGGTGGCTGTTTTGCTGCTTATTTGCTTCATTCTTAACAACGTCAGAGAAAAGACTTAAGGGAACAATGCAAGAAAGGGTTGATAGAAACACAGTATGAGGCACTGTGGCAGGTTGTTATCCTCTGACCCTTCTTTGCTCCTTCCTCCTCTTCTCTCAGAGACAGAGGCAATGGAATTGATTAGACCTTACCATACCTTGCGGAGGAAAGTTACAGTTTGGGTAAGGAAAATATCCCTATGCATACATACACTGCCCCTTGATTTGTTCTTCCTGTTTCCAGGTTCTTTTTTCTGTTATTGGCAGGAAACCTTTATCAGAAGATTTTTTTACAAGCTAGTCAGTGATTGTCATCACAAAATTAAGTGCCTATTATCAGAGCCAAGGAAATATATTTTCTCTTAACCTAAACAAACCTCTCTCTGAAGTGATGCTGGAGGTTAGTCTATTTTTGATATAACACAATTTTCATCAGCAACAAGTACATCAGGAATAATTTGATCTGCATGATTTGTACTTAGAAAAATGCTCAACAGTCCAGTTTCTACACATCTCCCGTACTTCTGGATTGCTTTGGGGTTTTTTTAATATAATCTGGACAGTCATAAATTTGAGTACCCATTCTTGGTTTGCTTGGTTGCATGCTGAGTACAGGTCATAAATTCCTTCTTTGAGAAAAAAACATATAATTTACTGCACCCTAGAAATCTTTTAAAATATATTTTATACACTGTTTTTATAACTGTTTAATAGGATTGTTCATAGAATGAACTAGATACTGTAATCAAAAGTAGTGTTGCCATTCTTCAGGCAAATGTAACATTATATAGATTATTTGTACAAAACTTCCCTTTAAAAGTCTTCCAAAATGTGGACTTATTTCTCCAGCGAAACATTTAAAAGGTTAAAACTTTAATTTTGAGATCTTATTCCCTATAAGAAAGTCTCTTCTGAGAGCTTATCACAGATTTGTTCTAATTCTGTATTTTTTAATCTCTACTGTGAATAATTTAATCAGATCATTTGATTGTTGTTTGGTTCATTTAGGTTAAGCCAGGGGTTAACTTCTTACAGAGTTTTATTAAAAAGCAGCTGGGTTCTTTCTGAGGACAAATGAAAAAGTGTTTTGGCCAAGATTTAAAGAAATTATGCTAAAGTGAGATTTTTATCCACTCCCCTCTCCTCCCTCAACACTGTTATGTTCAGATTTGAAATATTCGGACTTGAAATCTGGCAGAGATTTGCCCCTGTTTTTCAGATGTGGTCTTGCACAGTTCAATTATGATCTGTTTTCATTTGGCTGAGATGCAAGCTTTTAAACAATAAATGTTACATTTGTGCAAAGATTTATATTAAACAATGAAATCAATGATCTAACAACATTCACTTGGTACATTATATGTGTATCATATATAAACATAGTGGAAATTCCCAGTAAAAGTCATAATTGCAGTAACTTGCTGGATTTGTGTGCATAAAGAAAATAAGAGAAAAGAGTTCAAATATATGGACTGGGTGTGAATTAAATGCATTGATGGAAAAATTGTAGCCTCATTTGTTGGAGACTGGAGTATCATAATTCTGATTATCAAGTCGTTGTACACCGTAATGGAATTATAAGATCAGTGGTTTAGTATGACTATAAATGAATATCTAAAAGTTGTACAATGAACTCAATACAAAACATCTAATAAAAAAGTAAATTTTTCACCTACTAGTATCGTATTGTCACTTGAAAAAAGATAAATTTTGCTAATGCAGTAAACTTTTGAACCTAGCTAATCTGGCAAAAACCCCAAAATTAATTTATAAATTGAGATAAAAAACCTAAAGAAAAGGAAAATAAAAGTTTGCCATATGTCAGAGTTTGGTCTTGTTGTATGACAAAAGCTTCAGTTTGAGTTGTGAATGACTTATTAGACCTTAGCAATACAAGCATTAATTGCTAAAATAATTATTTTGCTATAAGAAAGTTTAGATTATTTTGTCAGAATGAATTAAGAAATACTGTGCATAAGATGATAAAAAATGACAATTAGACTATAGATTTACTTGCCTTTTCATGTTGATTTTACTTTTAAAATATTTTAAGGAAATAATATTTTAAGGGTTGCTGTGGCTGGAGGCTATAGAATGCCATCAGAAGGAAGCTGGAAATTTTCCTCATGGTGGTGTATCAAATACCTGATACTGTGAAGGATAAAATGTCACCTTTTTCTCAGGAATTCAGGTATCCTTCAGTATAGTTGCCGACTTGATTGTCTTTGCCCATGTTAGATGTGGGCATAAGCATATGAATAAATTTTGTATAATCCTATGGAATACTTAATAATAAACATGCTAAAATCACAAGACTATATAACAAAATAAGTTTATACCGAGTCAAAGACTGAGGAGTATTAATGAACAAATTACATTGATCAAATTTACATTTTGCCTATCTTCCCAAAAGTTTGTTGCTGCTAGCAGCCAGGTTGCATGATTTTGTGACTGACATTTATTGTAAGTATTTGGTCTAACCTGTCAGTTTGAATGTAGCTGTAAGGTATTGTGAGCATGAAAATTTGTAGGCAGAATAGTAGTACCCATTATTAATCTGTAACTAAACTTGACATGGTACAGATGTGGTCTTTCACTACAAAAATATTCTGTCTTCCTGAAGCCAATAGTGAGATAATTGTCTTGGGATATAGAGAATTTTCTTGCCAAGTAATTCTGGGGAATGAAAGTCAAACAGAGAACACTACATATTTTCCTAATATGGTGACACTAGCATTGGATTTATTATAAGAAGAAGCTAGATAGAATTAGAAATTAGTGTATACAGAGGTTGCCTATTTTATCAGGGATTTACATGTCCTGGATGGAGTGCAGAGCAATACCTTTTGAGCTTCTCAGGCACACTGAAGTGTCACAGCACTAAGCCAAATAGTACTTTAACCAGTATCACGGAACTATGCGTGCTCAACTGGAGATGAAGGTGATCTTTATAGATGATAATACTGTTATTAAGACTTGAAGCACTCTGTCTGAGGCCTCTGTTTTTAAAGAGATTAGTAGAAAGGGTAAAAGAGAAGATAAAAATAGGAGAAGGAGAAATGGAGTACGAGATTAAATAAAAATCAAGATGGTAAGAGCAGGGTTGGAAAACTTAGGTTGGTACCACAGTGGAGATAGCTTGGGAAGATGTAAATACAGGACACCTGTAACTGAGTGATGGGATGCTGATGTGAGAAGGGAGGGTACCAAAGAGCTGCTGAAAAAGAAGAAAAAATTCATTGCTCTGAATCTGCTTAAACCATAGGTGTGTGGTATTACTTGAGCAGGCTGGCTAGGCCTGGCCTAGGACAGTGCTGGAAACCTGAGTTTATATGTTTGTTTCATGTTCCTCATCCCTAGAATGAGTGGTGAGTACTGCAGAAGGAGACACATGCCCAGCGCAGCAGAGGACAAGGAAGAAGTAATTCACATTGCTTAAAAATAATACACTTCAGATATGCAGGGCACTGAAGGGAGGATCTGGCCAGTGAGTGAATGGTCCATGTTGCATTGGAAAAAAATGATTTAGGAGTGTCTCGGGGAGAAAAATAAATCAAGTTTAAAACTGTAATCCCTCTGCAGGGCAGTCCTTACAAAGTTATTTGCTTAACTGCAAAACTTTTCCTTTGCGCAACTGTGCCAGAGGTCTAATGACATGTAATTCTGTCCTTCCTCAGTATCTGGTGCAAGCTTGGGTAGCTTGCTTAGGGTTTGCTGATGCCTGCCTGTCTTCTATCTAAAGGCAGTGCTTTTTACCGGGTGCAGATAGCTCTTTTTGGCAAAGCGAAAAATAAAGGAACCTGTGAAAAGTCACATGGGTCATTTGAACTGTGGAAGAAAATGACAAGGAAAAGAGCAGCAAAAAGCTCTTCACTTTTCCAGTGAAAATAAAGTAACAGGATGGGAGACATCAACATTACCCAACCTGTGAGAAATGTCCCCATTACGCCTGCTCTTAAGGAGACCAAAAAAAAAAGATGATAAAGAAAAAATCAGTGCATTCTTAAACAGCAAGTAGATGACACTAGAATCATAATTATCCTAGGCTGACCTACAGAAATCCAGTGTTGAGCCTTGTTCGGACTTTTGACTTAATATAGGGAGGGCTTTTCTTTCCCTTTCCTAATCCTTTTCTGCTTTTTTTGCCATATTATCCTTTGCAGCTAAGGAGCCATTCAAGGTGATCCTCGCTGACAATTTGGTGATTGTAGAAAATGTTTGTGGCTAAGGGACATGATTTCATCCTTTGTTGGGGCAAGAAAATGCAGAAATTCAGAAGTAGGAAATGAGCTGCGGTTGCAGAAATACTGGTTTGTTTTTCATCTCTTCAGACCTTTCTTAGAATGGCAGGCTTTTACAGCAACTGTGCTTTGCTGTTTAAAAAAAGGAGGTTTCTATCTCCCATGAAGAGGGAGTCAATTAAAAACTAGTAAAGTATCTTCTTTCTGTTTTTTCCCCTTTTTAAGAGTTCTTGCTATTGAACTGTAACACTGGCCACATGTGCATTAAAACTATAAAGTCCTCATGAATCTTTAATGAGGAAATCTTCATGTGCGTACAAAGTAGATGGTTTTAACAGAGGTACCTCAGTCACTTTTAATTTTGTTTCCCTCACCATCCCCCAAATACCTCAAGGGCTCCGTTCTGCATTCCTTACACATTTTGCTTACTTGAGAAAGACTCATTCACATTAATTGAAAGACACCATCCCCTTAGTCTCTTCAAAAACCCCACGTAACAAAACCAAACACCATTTAAAACTAATTTTGATCTCAGGAAAGTATATAAATAAATTGTTTCTTGATTATTCTCTGAGCTTTTGATATGAGTTGAGGAACAGCTCAAAGAGGTGATCAGGCACTGTGTTGTGATGGAGGTAGTTAATAATGTTATAATGTTTTGTGATAGTTGCTGCTGTAATTAGGGAGGGAGAAAAAGTGTGCCCAGTCTCAGAGCAGGGGAAAGCAGCAAGTCCGGTCACATCTTGAGAGGTCAGTGAAATGACAGAGACAAGGTTGCTTCTTTTTGACTCCATGGGTAACAGCCTCCTTGTTTTGATTCACTATTGGAAATAATAAAGGTGAATGCCAAAAATAATGAGGAAATGTTTACACATTAATACACATTAAAAATAGAGTATGAGTATAAAGCTAGTCTTGCAGGAAAATCCCAAAGCCTACTAAACATTGCTTAGTTGTGAGTTTAGTGTAGTATTGATGAAAGGTTTATCTCTCTTGTTTTCAGAACTGTGTGGTGAATGCGATCGACAACCATAGGACTATATAAAGTCCCATCCTTTTTATTAATTTGCTTTGCTCAGGAAAGTTGTCCTTGCTTTATTGTCTACATTTAAAAAAGTTATTCACCTTAAAATGTGTTTCTATTTTTAAAGAAAGGAAACTGAATAGAGAAATTAATACACTGTGAAGTGGAACAAGAAACATGTTTTAGTGTGTGGGGTTTTTTGACCTAAATAAGGCTTTCCTGTAATAAACATAATAGTGTTTGTGAAGATAGATATATAATACAATAAAAGGTAAAAAAACCTCTTTTACTTTTATATCTGGAGAGGACAAGAAATAGTTGTCTCTCAGATAAGTTGTTTGTCAAAATACCACTGTGAAGTATTCCCAGCATCTCAAAATGAGCCTTAGCAATGGAATTGCTCCTCTATCACTATTATTAAAATCACATTATGAAATCTGTTTGAAGTCATAGCTGTATACAGTTTCAAATTTAGTGTGTTAGAAATATAATATTCAGAGCAATACAGCTTATGAACACACTGTGTTTTGCAGTTCTCCCTGCTACTACTCTCTCTCTAGTAAAGCAGATTTCTATTAAATGATAACAGTGGGGAAGCAGGTTAGTTTTTGTTTATTGTGACTATGGGATGAGAAGGTCTGCAGCCTGACCCCTATGCAGGTACCCACATCAGAAAACAGGAAACCAGAGGTGGATTGCTTGTGCCTGTGTACAGTAAGTTGGGCATCTTTGCTTTAAAATAGTTGACATTAGCAAAGTAACAACCTTTGTTACTTTATAGATATGCTTGTCTCTGATCAAATTACATTCCTTTTGGTATACTGCAAATGCATCTTCAAATAACATTACTTAGAATCCATGACACATGAAGTCTGGAGGTGGGATGAAATTGTACATCTTAGTGGAATCAAGATTAGGTGCCATCCAAAAATAGCTTGCAGGAGGTTACCCTGAGTTTGTGCTCATCTTCCAAGGACTATTTCAGCTCTTGCAGCACTCTGAAAGCCAGGAAATATAAAAACATGAAACTTCATTTGCCCCCACGGTGCCATTTAGCTGCATCTTTGGACCATCCTTTTCCAAAGTCTTGTCATGTACAAGTACCATAGTGTGCGGAGATGAGAGAATTTAATTTGTTTATAAGTTTATTTTGATGAAATTTATATAAAACTAGAACTGATATGTCTTGGATTGGCTATGACTTAAAGAAATTGGTACTTTGCGTGAAGTTCCAGGACTTAAGTTTTATCTGTAAAAAGAGGATAAACACATGGAGCTCAGCGTGTCACAACACTGACCATAGCTAAACAGCATGACACCACATAGTAATGTATTATGCCAGCTGGAACTGATGGCAGACAACTTAATTCAACCATCAAATTGTAACAGAGGTTAATAGTGGCAACAGCACCAGGCTATGCAGCTGCTGCTGTCCGTGGAAATTTCTCATATGTCAGTAGGTTGCCTTTTAAATGTTTTGAAATGCCACAGAGTTTGGTGTGTGACAAGCCCTCTCAGGTGTGTGTTGTGCCAGGTTGTATGCGGTGTTTTACAAGATACTGAAACATAACCCAGATTTTTAAGGAAAACTTAGTATTCCAAGGAGTCTAACACAAAAGAAGGGGAAAGTTTTTGGGGTTTTTTTTTGCAAAAAATTTTTTTTGCAAAAAATTTTCTTTTGCCTAATGCATACTTGGCTACCCAGAAGATAAAGCTGATACTGTATAAATGATAAAAGTAGCTTCATTTACAGGTTTAAGAGTCTTTTCAATTAAATATTTATTTTTGTTGCTATGCTAGACAGAAGGTTTGTGCACAGACAGTGTATTCTGTTTTTCCCACATCATCAAATGTTTAATGTATGAGCTGTAGGCAATAAGAACATAAAGCTTGTGAAATCCTTCATTATAGCATGCTAGAGTTGTAATTCTAAATATTTTCAGCTCTGTGGGTGGCTTTAAATCTGATTTGGGTTTTTGTTAGTTATGAGCCACACAGCTATGTTGGTATGAATTGGTATGATATTGAGCACTTCTGTTGTTTTAGCAAAAAAGTATTTGGACAGTTAACTGACCTAAATAGTTTCTCATCTGTGTATATGCTCGTATTACAATGCAGTTTTATAAAGTGGAAATTTAAAATAAGACCATGTCTCAAAAACATCTCTGGATTTATTTTTTTTTTTTTTTTTTTTTCAAATGTAGTTGTGGTGCTCTGAATTCAAGGAAATAAAATCAGGAATTTGTGAGTTAAAATGTACCAGTGTAGCAGGAAGTTACATGTTTTCCCATTCAAGCAGCTGTTTAACTGTTCAAAACATTGCAAGCAAATATATTCTTAAAAGTTTATTACATAAATTTTGATTATATGAACAATAAGAATGCCTGGCTACAGCTTTCAGTTTTGCATATATTACAGTAATATACATAATATTATTAATAGAATGCATTATGTAAATAATATATAATGTAATATATGTAATACAGTATGTTAATATGTTATATAACAATGTCTGTAGATACCTATGAGATTATGATTTTATAGATAAAATACACCTGCCTACCATTTCCCTTTCCCTGGTTTCCCAACAGAAGCAAGGTTTCCATTGACAAAGACTGCTGTTCATTCTTAAACTTGCAAATACAATTCCCAAAAAATTCCCATTTTTTTTTTTGTTGAGCATTTTCTCACAAGGAAACTCACCAAACATAATGAAATAAAACTCCCTTTATTTGTACTCAGGGCTAATTTATAGCAGACATCAGGGAAGATGTCCACTTGTAAGCAAAACCAACCTCCTGCAAAATATTCTGAATGACTGAAGCAGCTGTGTATTACTTGAGCAAGAATGCATTGTCTAAGTGAGGAATTTTAAATTAGTCCTAGCTAGCTATATATATACAGACTCACAAAAGAATGTAGTTGGGGGAGCACATGGGAGCACAGGGTGTGGAAAAGCATGTGAGTACCTTCTTTGTGCTCCCAGCCACCCTCTCGTACCCCTCAATGCACTTACATTCTTACAGAAGTCCCAGCGGATAAGTGACTGATTACAAAAAACCAAATATTTTATAGTTGGAAAATGGGGAAAATCTGCTGGTATTACTTCACATATTGTTGAAGTTACCACTTTGGATAGGTTTTGCACTGAAGGATCTTTTGCCCAGTATTCTGTTGTTTTACTGGTCAAGTTTAATTCAGAAGCAATGGAAAACAAAATCTTTCCTAAATTAGGAAAGAGAAAGAAGAAAAAAGTCTTCAGGCAGAACCTTAGACTTGAACAAGTGTGTGCCTGATTCCCTACAGTTGTTAACAGAGTGATGTATGTAATGCAGATTCAGTTTTAGTTGAAGTTGCTGAAAGATTCTTCCACAGCCATACTCAAACCACAGGAAAGCATTATTCACTGAAGCACTCCATATCATCTGTTCTTTTGCTGATTGCATTTTAGTTATAGCCAGCTTTCCTAGAATCATGCATTCCAAATCAGATTTATAGTTGACATGCTAAGAAATAAAAAATTATCCTTTGCCTTTCTTCTGTGAGACCTTTAAAGGAAAATGGAGGAAGTGGACTTCTAGTATTAGTAAGGACTGCTGAAGGGCTAGCTTTTTTCTAACCATTTTCTTTTATATTACTGCTAAATATAGGTACTCCTTAATAATTCCCTCAGGGAATGTTCTTCTGTTGATAAACTAAAGAACACAGTGGAATTCCCATTAATTTTCATTGGTATTATTGATGTCAATCTCAAAGAATACTTCCAACATATAATTGGAAAGTTTGTTGAGACAGTCTTGGTTATATTAAGTTAATATATCATTAATAATATTTTATATGGGAAAACAGATTGAATGTTATGCTTATTTCCTCAATTTATGAAATCTGTCATGTTACCTTGCTATTGATGTGAGGGGAAACCCGCCCCCCCCCTTTCTGTTCCCTAAAGAAGTAACTCATTTTCTATGTTGATGTACTTCCATCCGTTGAGAAAACTCTCTTTATGAAAAAAATGTCATTTTAAGGAAAATGATTAGTGTTTTTCAAAAGCCTGCATAGGAAAAAAAAAGGGCACCAAGTATTGCTTTAAGGTAGGTTCCTCATTGCTATAATGAAACAGTGTGACAGTATAGCAATCACCCTGTTCACTGGACTGGGGTCTTATGTATAATGGAAAGTGTTACTTTTAACATAAAATATATATTCTGCTTCCTGGATTTCCAGAAAGTATTACTTCAAATGAATACTATGAATGTTTAAGTAAATAAGAAAATAGTTGTTTCTGTCTTTTAACCTTTCCATTTTAACTATTTTTGTGAGATTTTTGTCAATTAAGCTCCTTTTTTCTTCTTTGGGAGTCCTGTAGTATATTTTGCTGATCCCTGAAAATACTCCTTCCTTTAAATATGGACAGCTTTTGTTTATCTAGGAGTAGATAATCAGACCTGCAGGTTCTTTCTGCAGTACAGATTAGTTTGAGCAGAGCAGTGTACATATGTAGCTATAGGGCTTTGACAGCTGTGAATTCAGAAGCAGCATCAGAGTTCCATGTGGCACAAAGCTGGAGCTCAAAATATGTGCTGGATCTCTACTGGACCTGGGAGCACTCAGAAATTTGATTCAGAGATAATAAATTTTCAGGTGAGTGACAGCAAAGTAAATACATGTAGGGATGAGTACCATCCTGCTGTAGGCTCCTCAGTCTGTCTGAAAAGCAGTGTCCTTGGAAGGACATTGCAAAGACATCTGAGTAGCAAAGACTTCTAACTTGATGGAACTGGATTTCTCTGTATTAACTACATGTTATCGCAGTTATTAACCAAACTTTCCTAACAAGTAAACTCTGCAGTCCCCTTTGCCCTGGATTAGAGACTGTACTGAATTTGATGACCCGTGGTGGTCAGCTGGATGTTTACAGGAAAGAGGATGGGATGTGGGAACCTGTTCAAGCTCATCTTCAAGCTCGTCTTTTCTCAAAGATGATGTTGCTTGATAGCAAGTCTCATGAATGTTTGTCCACGAAATCTCATAGTGAGACCAAGAGTCAGTTTACTTTAAAAAATATTTCACAATTTACCTCTCTTTTTTTCATATGGAATGGAATTTCTGTTGTTTTCTAAAAATTTGTATACAGGTTTTTCAGATTTTACTGCTTGTAAGCTAAAACACAGTTTAAGACTGGAAGTTTAAAAATATAGGAGTTTTTAATATTTTTTTAAGTAAGTATTTCAGCTGATCATAGGAAGATCATAGTTAGTCTTCAATACTCATGATGGTTTAACTGTGATTTTTTTTCTCACTTGACCCAAGTGGTAGAAAAGCAAGTGGGTTACTAGTTAAGGTACAGGGTTGTGGGCAGTTTTCACTGTGGTGTGCATGCACACACAACAGTAAAGCAGTGGAGCTGCATAGTTAACTACTCCCTTAAAAATCTTGTGTTGGAACATGCTCTTAAGACCAGTTAACAAGATTGCTTTAAAAAAATAAAGGCAATTGCATTTATGTAAAACAAGTCTTTTAAAACTCTAAAAGATGTAGTAGAGCAACACAATACAATGGTTAGTTTATATATCCTGTTTTATGGTCATTATTGCTTTTACAAGTTAAATCAATGTCAACATAAAAAACCTGTAAAAAGTGATGGGTGGGGGTTTTTCCCCAATATGTAAAATTCAGTATTTTGTTTTATGCAGGTTGTTTTATAGTATAGTTTTACTATATTTGGTATAGTTAATTTATTGTTGTGTCAAATACCATTGCCACAGATGTCATATATGAGGGTTGGACAGCTATATGGGAAACTTCAGAGGTGACCAAAGCCTCAATGAGCAGAATGAGAAAGATGCATTACTACTGCCATAGTGTGTGGTTCTGTATTTTTTACTGGAAAACCTCAGACAAAAATATGGATCGATGAACTAGATGGGCACATACTTTGTTTTTTGATCTGTGTATGTGCAGTAAATAAAATGGGTCAAATTTCCGGGTGAATGCTGACCTCTGCAATCCAAACACTGCTGGGTTCAGTGTGTCCCTGAAGTGTCAGATCTGTTATGTGCACTCTCAGATGTCTGAAAATTTTGGACAAATGAATATTCTGCATAGTGATATTGTCAGACTATGATTGTGTTTCTTCTTTGCCTTCTGTTTTCCTCTTCTCTCTCATCTTTATGCAATTTTTGACAACCATTTGTATACCCTGAGTAGTCAATGAGAAATACATTTTGTAGAAGCAGACCTTAAATATGGTACTTACTGTGGCAATGCACCTCATGTATGTGCATTGGGGGCAGCTATCATTGAACCTAAAACAGAGTTATAAATTTATTCTGGAGCTACACTCGATTTACAGTAGCTCAAAGAGTTTGAAACATTTTTTTTTTTTTGCCATTCACTATCACTAATCTTATTAAGGTGTTGTAGGTGCCAGATTTTCCATTGTGTCAAGCAAAATTTTATATTTTGGGGGTAGGAAATTTTGTATATATGGAATGTTAAAAGTAAAGAAGAAAAACAGCGTGGGAAATAATTCTTGATATTATGCAATATGGAAAATATGACAAAAGTGCTATTGGACTGGTTTGTGTTTCCTGACCTTTACCACCTGATGTCAACTTTGTATCCCATTACCTGGTAGTGACAGATATAAATTCATTATGCTGTATGGCAGTATAGAATATTTCAGGCTATTGAATTTTCATCTTTTGAGTGTGGTTCAGACTTTTTGCATCTCACTGATTTAACTCGTTCACAGTTGACAACCTGATGCTACCTGGGTAATGCTTATTTACCTTCTCCTCCTAAACCTTCTTCTACTTGGAAAACTCTTCCTTCATTTTCAGCCCATACCTCTTTTTGAAATTTGGATTTACATCCTTTCATTTTTCATTATGGTTTTATGCCTGCACATTTTCAGACAAATGGAATGGCAGCTGCTAGTTTCCCTATAATGCAGCCTTCCAAATGATGTTGTTATGTTTTCTGCATCTTGGCTTTAATAACCTTCAGCACTTTGGTTTTCAGGTAATATGAAGAAGTACGCACTCCAGCAGTTTATGCAACATGCTTTGTATTTGCTTCTTTTTAAAAACTTGACTAAATATTAGTTTTTCCACCACCATAGGTTTTAATCCATACCACACATTTTACACTTACGATTTAAAATTTGCATTTGTTTTTCTAACCTAAAAATTCATTGTATTTGAAATATGCTCCTTCTGTAAATACAGCAGAAACAAAAAAGGTCATGAAGGGCAGTGTTGCTTCCTGCACTGAATGTGACAGATGTATTGGCTTTGTCTGTCATGTTCAGCCACAGATGAACAGGAGCTAATGCAGAAATCTTTACAAATGTTTTATTTTGATTAATAGTTATAGTAGAATCCTAAATGTGTCAGTTAACTCTCTCCATGATGTCAATATTTAGAGGGCCAAAGAAATACTTTCTACTGTCTAAAATGATAGACTTTTTAATGAAAAAATGGTATATAAAAATCATTCCACTACTAAAATATATGCTAGTATAGAAGATTCTTAAGTCCACACAAAAACATAGAAACACCATGGAGTTAGAAAATGACATTTGTTAATATCTGTGAATAGGGTGATATATCTGTATCACAATATCTGTGACAACTTTAGACATTACATTAGATGTGGCATATATCCACTATTGCCTATTAAAAGTTTTGTATTTAACTTTTTACTGATTTAAATATATTTACAAAAATTATTTAACATCATTTATTTATATTTTATTTATTATTATTTATGATTTTTATTCATAAATTAATATTTTTATACATGTGATTGGATCATGTTAAAAAAAGAACAAAAGAGAAGCCAAGCAACTCTAGTGCCTGTGACTGAAAGCAATACCTAAAGGTAGTAATTCATTTGGAACTCTAGCAGCTAATGTGATTAAGGCATGAAAATACTTTCTCTCAAATTATCTTTTCTGCTAAGTAATAGGCATGCCCTGATTAAATAGAAAGAAGTAGGAACATCTGTACAAATTTCAGAGGTCTACAGGGTGTAACCCTCTCTTTTATGTAAGCCTACAAAAACGCCTGGAACCACAATACTTTGAATACTTTTGGTACTTTTTAGTAGTTTTACTCTGAAAACACCCACTAACTGTTCAGTAGATGTATTTCAAGCTTGCTATGTAAATTTTCAGTTTTACATTTTTAAAATAGCCTGGTTGGTTCTTTCAAATTAAGTAAAATTGAGAAGTTGTACATATATAAAACTGTTCTATTCAGTTGATAGTGTAAACTTTTCTTTTAGGCAGTTGCTTCTTGAAAGTGATATTCAGCACTCAGATGTATTTCACTATAATGTAATATTCTAGAAAAGAAGTCCAAGCCTTCAATTGCGATTCCCTAGGCAGAGCAACTAAAGAGAGCAGCTTTCTGGTCCTTATATGGTCCTTATCTGCAGCTTGCTAAAGTTTCAGACACAGTAGATTTACTGTTTATAAGTGCATGTCTTAAGATTGCTGAGCTAATAGACATCAGACATTGTCAGTGAAAACATTTTTATTTAATAGTTTCTTGTCAATCAATATTTCACCTTTAGTCTCTCTTACCTGGCTGAAGTTTAAAATCTGTTTTGATGTTACTGGTATGTTTGACCGGAACAGGTCTACTACCTTCACTATTTACGCAAAACTTTGTGGTGTGTAAACAATTTTACTTATGTGTGGTTAATGCTCATGGTGGTGAGGTGTAAGTGGATGGTGCACAGAAAAGGCATACGGCTTTGTGTGGCAAAAGAAAATTATGGGCTTTCTTTTGGTCTTTGTCTGAGTAAAACTGCAGAACCATTCTTCAGAGGGCAGCATCAGTGAGGAACACGGTGGATGCCATTTAAAGAACTTATTGGTTAAAGTAGAAATAGATTGAGCCCCTTTCCCTTATGGCTGATTGGAAAGAAACAAAGTTTCCTTTTGTACCAGTACGTTTATTTTAATAGGATCAATTTTATCAATGTGAAATTGGATTCAGTTAATGATGATGGTCTCTTACTCTCAGCTGAGAGCACTTAATTGGCTATTGAAGACAGCAGTATAAAATTTAGAGCATTTATGCTGCTCTTCTATTATGATAAAGTATGTATAATTGATCATATTTTCTATATATTTGTTTATAATTACATTATTATTTAGTCTTTTAAAAAATAATTATAAATACTTGGAAAATAAAAGGTCATGTTGTCCCTTCATAACTGTTTAATTAATTGGCCTCTAGCAATTTGTTTCCTAGACATTGCTGCTGCATGACTGAGGCACTGAAGCCTACTCCTTCCAATAAAACAACTGAATTAAACAAAGATAATTTGCTGCCCTCTAATTACCTCTTTGCTTCTGTTTCTAGGTCACAGTAATAACCGTTATAGGGCTTCTGTTTAAATACTTCATATTTATAGATTTTAAAATAGATGCACAAGTCTCTGTACAAAAATAATGAACAATGGGGTTAGGAAGAAACAAAAAGTCCTGTGGATGAGAAATCATGAAGGGAGAGTTGCTGTACTGGGGTCTCTGGTTGCTCTTGTTTCCTCATCATGTGTTGTATTAGGTAAGGGTAAGTTTTGCCAAACCACGTGCAAGTTTCTAATGTACAAGCATCAAAACCAAGATGTTAATTCAAAGACTTTTCTGTCTTACCATTGCCAACTTGTCTATCTGTTAGAAGTGAGCTACAAGAGCTTTTTGATTTTGTGAGATTTGTTTGAACAGATTATTTGAGGGGAAAAAGAAAAAAAAAAAGGGAATCAAAACTCATATTTTAAACATTTATATATCTGAGTAATGTCAGCCACATTCAGATATGCATATGGTTTGGGGATATCTAGCAACTTTTTGCTTGTTTTTTAATTTTTTTTATTAACCAGCAGATTAGACCTAGGTTTAATGTCGAAGTTTCAAACGTCTACAATGAAGTCTTGGCGGATTACAAAAAAATTTACAAATTACAAATTCTGTAACAACTTCCTTTTGAAGACTTAAAATGGAATATGGAGCTGTACTAATGAAACAGGGAGCTGTTCAACTAATTGGTGGAGGATCTGCTGTGAGGCAGACCTGCTTGTTGCAGTTTGCTAAAAAAGAAAAATAAAAAGGCAATGAAATATTGCTGAATTATCTCTGAACTTTTCTTTCTGGTTTTAGAGGTACTCTTTTGCATGACAGAGGCAGTTTATAACCTTAAGACATCCGTTTGTGTTTGTGTGCAAGTCAGGAAATGCTATTGAATGCATCATCAATATAGTTGTGACTAATTTATTTTTTTACTTGATAAAGAGTTGTTTAATTTTACAGTGGAAAACTTCAATGTCAGGGATTAAGAAAGTCGATAAGGAGGATACCAAATACCCGATTTAGGAGGATATTTGGAAGGCTGATGACAATTGAGATCTTATCTATTGGAAATAGGTCTGGGTTTCCTAAACTAGGAGGGAGAGAACATCACTGTCACCTTCTTTCCTTTGAGAAAAGTTGTGCATTATAGGCCATGAATGGAGGAAGTACCTTCCCTGCAGTCCTGTGTGAAGGGAATTTTGTGCAATAATGAGTGAGTTTTTCTGATGAACCAATGTATTTGCACTTTGTGGGAGAAAACTTTGGAAGAGACTTGCAGGGGTTGGGAGTGCCAGCTGTGAATTCTAGTATTTCCTCACCTTGCACTGTGGTTGAAATCCAAAAGCCATTGTCACCCAGATCTGTTTGACTGTTTGACTTGTTGGTCTCAAACTACTAGCCAAATCGATGTCACTGTTTTGGGTAGCTCATGCCAATAGGTTGCAAAAAATGCTTTATTCATGCCTGGTACAACCTCCCTTATCTATGAACTCCGTACTTGAGAGCTGGAAAAGTTTTTGCACGGCTTCATGAGTATGGGAGGTCCAAAATGCTGATGATAATTTCAGTGGTACAGCGTAGCTCTCACCTACTGTGCTTGTGGCCGTACTTCTGATATCCCAGTAACTGTGAGAAAAGTCATAGCAACTTCCCATTGCATCAGCCAGCTCTGTTCCATCGTGTCAGCATGCTGTCTGTATAATCTCTGTATCAGGGCATGCTGCTCTCTTCTCTCAATGACTAAATGATGATGAAACACATGTGGTGCATCCAGCTCAAGTACGTGAGGGAGGCATGACTCTGTTCCTCATAAGCATTTATTATGAGTTTCCACTACTGGCCACAGCTGGACTTTTAGTCTCGTCCTGTCTGGTAGTTCTTGAGCTCCTTTTGTGTAGGAAGCCAAAGTGTTTCACTTGAGGCTCTGGCTGCAGCCAGGCATTTAAAGCCTCAGCACTTGCCTTCGTAGATTGAACCCACAGAGTCCTGAAAAAGCAGCAGGACACTCGCTAACAAATCTAATAATATCTTTCAGAAAACTGTGTCCAATGTGCCAAATGCTATAAATACGCTGTAAATACGAGGTTCCAACTACTCTGTCCTTTTCTTTTGGTTTTTCAAATGTTACTGTTGCTCATGAAGAGAATGAAAATGAATGAAAACACAATGAAACAAATTGCAGTTCTATAGGAACATATTCATCTGGGACCAGCAGGCTTGAATTTTCAAAATAGAAATACAAACAAATGATCCCTAATGAAAAACTATGTAAAAATAATGGTATCATTTTAGACATTTTTTCTTCTTTTTTTTGATGTTGAAATGAGCAATTATCAGTTTTGATTCAGTGTTTTACATGCAGTTGACAGTTTATGCCTGGCCCAGTTCATAGAAAACTCATGCATCATTATATTTTTGTGCACTTGGAAGAATGCATTCTACATTCTTCCAACAGAAAGCAGCCTCTTTAGTATGTACAATATGTTCATTAAATACCTTTCCTTGTTTATACAAGTGCTCATGTCTCCATTATTCATTCAAGCAGAAACTAATACAAAATGTGGTACATCTGCTGTAGCATGTAAAAGTAACTAAACAAAAAAGGACCCTTTTACTTAGGAGGACGTAATTTTGCTCACTTAAGAGGAATTCTGATGCATGATTTTTTCTATAGTTGGAATGTCATCTAATTTTTGATGGCTATCAGGTGACAGTAGAGTCTTACATTTCCTTTCAAAACTGGGGGAGGGGTGTTTTCTGTAATTCAAAACTGAAAATTTTTGTATAAATGCATTGGTGACACTTCCAGTGGGAGTGGTGGCTGGAATTCAGGGGGTCACTGGGGCTCACTGCTGTACCCAAGGTAAGTGACTTAGTAATGTTTTCTGTTGAACCAGCCCGATGCAGATAGCATTTATTTTATACATGCATACAAAAAGGATCAGTTTTGAGAATTAAAACTGACAAGGCATGTGCCTAGGTTCAGGGAAGTGCTAGATTTGAATGTTTGCTTCACATTGGGCAGTGGTGGCCTTTCCGTGTCATGAGGCATGTCCTGCCTGCTGGGCAGTCAGCCGTTCTCCATCTCTCCTATTTCCTTCAAAAACATTGAGAAACTGATTTCTTTTTCTAGTGCTGAATGAGAAAATAATAGCAAGCCTCCAGTTTCCATGAAATAAAAATGTTTTCTGGCCCTCCCTGTTGTTACTGTATTAGTTAGCACAACTGAGAAACCTTTCTCTAATACAGTGTCCACCCAGATATGCTTTTTATTAAAGTTGTGACAGCTGGTTTCATACTCACAGAAACACTGGAATATAATTTTGCAGATATTCTTTTAAAGTTTGAAGGTGAGGACTTTGATCTTCCTGCACAGTTGTAGAAAGATGGCTGCATTTTAGAGGAACGATTCTTCATCCCAGTTTTAGGGTGGAGCATCTTGGCCTTTGTGTGCAGACCAGACTGTGTGCTGGAAAGATCTGAAGAAGTCTCAGTGATTTGGAAATCAGAGCTGACTACTTGACTACTGGGGAAAGCGTTGTCATTCCCAGGGAGCCAATATGTGAGGGCATTGCATACCAAGGGATCCAGGGATCATGTGCAGCTAGATATGTGTCCAACCCTCACCAAAAGACTCTTACGCTTGTTAAAGCGTATTTGCTGGAGGTATAAGGCAATATCCTTATAAGATCCTTCTTGATAAAGCAGAAACAGTTCTTTGCATTAACCCATGCTGCAGCAATTGCTATAGACATTTAGGTAAACTATCAAAATCTTGCAGTATCTTTGAGCAACAATTTCTTTTTTTCCTTTTCTTTTTAGGGGATATAATCAGTTAAATTGAGAAACTCATTGTGTAAATGCAGCTTTAAAATAACACTCGACTTAGCTATTCCATTATGTATATCTACTGTCAACAGTTTATTTTTTTAATGTGAGTTTCTTAAAAGTTTGGAAGTTTTCTAAATCCTGATACTTTAATGGAGACTATAGATGGAATATAATCCTCATCTATTCATAACCAGTCAAAAATAAACAATTTTTTCAAGCCATTAGAGCATACAGAGGAAAAGTTCATGAACCAATCATTTGGGGCTTTTGGCAGACCATACGGAACTTTTCTAACAGCTATTTATAAGGTCCTAATGTGTTTATTTTCACAATAAATCTGACTTATTGCTGAATGTGTTGGTTTCATAGTAAAATAAACACTGAAGATTACAAACATAACCTTTTGTAAAGTCTTCTGAAAGCCCAAGGCTTAATTTAATAAATGTGATGTTCTCTATATTGCCTGGGAAATGCATGCCAACTCAGGGAAAAAGGGAAAAAAGAACAACAGCCCGAACCCTTGCTTTAAATTCGAAAATCAATTGTCACGAAGTTTACATTATAGCTGAGCCATTTGGCCTGTAAAAAGTGTTAATAATTGATAGATTGATAGATTTAAGAACTAAGAATGGATAAATGAGGGAAGAGATATACATCAGTGCTGTTGTTGAAGGGCCACGTGGAAGAAATACCGTGTCTTTATAAATACACAAACTTAACTTCATTTAGAGATTGTTTAAATATACTTTGCTAAATTCTGTAATTTACTAACAAAGTTACATGGAATTAAGCAGTTTTAAAGTGCTCTGAAAACATTTACATTATGGTTTTTACTGGTTTAATTAGAAGAATTTAAATCATTATGCTGTAAATCAGAGTACTTGTGCAATTTCTCCAATATTTTGCCCCTTGCCAGTGCCGGAGATGAGCATCCTGCTCCACTAGAGTTAGTGGTTCGATTACCAGTGGTGTTCAGTCAGGATTTCAGCTCAGATGCGTAATAAGATTATAAAATCTTTAGAAAAGGAAATAAAAGAGTAACCAATCCATAAAATAAACTTTCTCTTTTTATAATGTGTCCTCAGAGATCATCTCTGATATGTATGTGAATGTCCTCATTAGGCATATAATTCCTGATTCTTTTAGTGAATCCTACTAAGCTCTTAACCTCAATGATATGTTTTGGTAATAAGACTGTAGGTTAATTACATATTGTGTGAGAGTACTTCCTTCTGTCAGCTTTAAATATATTGCTTTTGAACTTCATTAGATACTCCCTTGTTCTTGTCATATTAAAATGTATCACTACCAACCATCAAATAGACTTTTGTGTTGTATTCATTATTTTATTTGTCCATTGCTAAACAGACTTAATTGTTTCTTCTTCATGGTAAAGTCCCTTCAGACTTCAGCCAAATGCTTTAGGTTCCACATAATGAAAAAGTTACTTTACGTAAGTTTTATTGCGCTTGTAGTATGTCCAATTGCACGGGTGGGAAATGAACTTGGCTACAATTTGGTGTAATGCTGAGCATCCAGTGTCAGACTGCTTTATATAACATAGCATTGTTTCAATATATCATTTATTTTCAAAAGAACTTGAATCATGGCCATAGAATGTGCTTTATGTGCACGCTTTGTTCTCAGATAGAAGCCTGCAGGATCTCAAACAATTAAAAAGAAGTTGTCATTCTAGTTGCTGAAATGCTTGTGCTTTGGGGATAGTTTGGGAACGGCTCCAAGGGACATGCCTGGGAGGGTGGACCTGGATAGCAGATTGTTTTTAAGAAAACATCCTTCTTTTGAGTGATTTTATGTAAAAGAATAAAGAGGCCATTGAAATCCATTAAAAATGCTTTGTATTTTTGGAAACGGTTTTTAAAGTTTAGAAAAAATGGAGCAGCTGGACTAAGGATCTTAATACACTATACAGTAGTTATCTGTTTTCTGGGTGACACTGCAGACATTGGTAAATGCCAGAAATGGTGGTCTATGCCAGGTTGTTTGGTTTTTTTTTTTTTTGTTTGTTTGTTTGGGTTTTTTTGTTTTGTTTTTCAGAAATGGGACAGGCTTTTTCTGCTACCGGGAAAGCTGCAAATTTATGATACTTCTTTCACTAATTACTGTATTGTAGAGCTTTTATGAATATTTTGTCTTCTCAGTGAATCACTTAAGCCATATTTGATTAGTTCAAAAGAAAAAAAGGTTATAACAATAAACATGGTCATCACATTCCCCATTTTTCTGAAAGTGATTAAGACTTTACTGGCAAGAGTTCACGCTGTGGTAACCTATAAATCTTATGCAGATCCTTAAATACTGGAGTCATAAATACATTAGCTAAGTCAGAATGAACAGATTGGTTGGAAAGAAGCTTTTTAGTAGAATCAGTATCATGAAGAGTCTGTGCCTGGCCAAATGCTCACAGTTTATAGAATTAGCTTAAAATGAACACTCCCCCAGCATCAGAGCAATCTGGGCCGTTTTCATTTGTTTAAATCATGTTTTATTTAAGTTTTGTTTCAACTGCTACCTTGCATTTCTGTTGCATTTGAAATAGTTGTAAGACAAGAATTTTTTTGGCTTCATTCTGGTCTCTCAGAGGTCAGTGACAAAACTCCTGTGAATTTTATTCTGATGTCTTTAGGGCAGGGAACATAACATCTGTGACTGATCCTGCAAATGATTGTATATGGATGAGCTTATGTCCAATCATTCTAAATATATCCAAAATCGGAAAAAATGTGTTTGCACAGCACAAAAGAGCTCCAGCCCTGACTGGAACTTTCTGGAGGCTTCTATCAGATAAATATAAAATATTTTCTATTTTCTGGTTGTTGTTCCTGGAAACAAGTTGTTGAGCCAAAAATGTACAAAAGCACAAGAATACTTCTATTTCAAATCTTATTGATGCAGCTGCTGAAATTATTCTGGATATCAGCCTCTGTATTTTATTTAATATGTGAATGGCCAGATTTATCAGCTTAGTATAATGTAGCAGTGCTTAGTCATTCCTAGCACAGTGATTTTAGATGGTTAACTTGTACAAGACTGGTACTATCCCAACTTTTTAGTAAATCAGGAGTAACAACTTACTCCGAATGGTGACAAAAGTTTCTAGATTAATTGCAGTATTGTGCCTCCTGAAAAACTCCCACATTGAAGACACAATCAAATTACAAAAGTGAGAAATAAATCACAGATAGAAGCATGCTATTTCTAATGTCTTGCCATGAAACAGTTTAAATCCTCTACTGAAATGCTTGCATGTACTCTCTCAGAATCCGCTGGTGTGTGAAAATAACTTTTTTTAATTACCTAATTCTGCTGCTCTCTGCACTTGTAGCTAGCATGTCAGGGAATTATTTTAAATTTGTACCACCTATATAATGTTGTTTTGGAACAATCACCCATACGTTACATAGATTCAAAGTTAGAATGATTATCTATATTTAGCTTTATATGAGGAGCCTTCATTTTAAACAAAACAAAAAAGAACCTCACCTAACTGTCAACATTTTCAACACTCAAAATTTTTTAATAGCAGCAGTCACCAACGCAGCACTTAAAAGCAATAAAATGAATAGTTAAATACACCATAAATCTTTTATTTCATACATAATAAACAAGTTTGTTGTCATCATCAATTATGGAGAAATACATGCATAGTTGCAACTAAATCTGCCAAATTTATGTGATGATGATGGGTTTTGCTGGATTTTAACTTGTAGATTTTGACTTTCATAGAATCATAGAATTGTTTTGGTTGGAAAAGACCTTTAAGATGATCGAGTCCAGCCAAATTTGTTTTTTGCAAAATATTTTTGAAGCCTGCATAAAGGCACTATTATCACTTTCACTTGTTGACTGTAGGTGTTTTGATAAATCATTTGCATTTTAATTTCTTGAAAACAGTATAGTATATTGTAACTTACCAGAAATAGTCCAGGACACTGTGAGTATAATATTAAAATAATGTGGGGCTTGCATTTGAAGTAATGTTATTAATGCACATTTATAAATATACTCTTTTTAAAATTAATGCACATTTATAAATATACTTTTTTTAAAAATTATTATTTTCAGAAAATGTGGGGGATATTTTGTTTTGAGGATTCCAGTTAGGGAAGGATATAAGCTTCTCATTTTGTGGTTCTGTATATTCAATAACAGATATTTGCATATGCTTTTTTTTATTATGCTGACAATTTCAGAATCAAGATATGATTAACATACTTTTCTTGAGCTGAAAAACTTATCTTCAAAGTAAGTTAAACAGGCTTTACTGCCTTTTACGATTTTGGTTATTGTGTGAGTTTAATTTTTCTTAATTTTAGAATGGTTGAAATAATGTGTCATGTTTATTTTGTTTTATATACCACTTGACAGGAATGTGGTGGTCTACTTACTCTCATGAAGTCAAGATCAGCCTCTTAGCTTCTCTCCCTTGTGCACGGATCTGCTCAAAAAGAGATAGGGAGTGAAGAAATCCAGGCCTATATGTTTGCCTGCATACAGCTCTATTCAAATCAAAAGGCTGCTGTACAACGTTGTTCCCTTTTTAGGACAGTTCTCCATTAATGAGTCTACTTCCAAACAATGGCAACATTTTTTTTCTTTTTAAAATTTGTTTCTTTAGGTAAACTATATTATTTAAGCATTGTATTTGATTTGTACCCAGTTCTTTGTAATAGGCATTTTAAAAAGAAATTATCTTTATTTTCTTCATGTGAAAAATATTATATATTGAAAGATGAGCATGAAATCTATGTGAAAAATGTTTTGTTAAATCATTAACACTAGGTTGTTTGTCTGTTGAATCAACGACCTTTCAATGGCAACAGAGATTTCACTGTGATAGTTTTTAATATTCTTCTTTTCCCATTAGGACAAGGAGCAACAGTTTTAGAGCAGCCTCTGTTTCACTTTGATATGAATAGATAAATTGTCAAAGCTGCCAACAAGAATGCTTCCGTATTACGGGGTATGTTGTAAGCAACACTACATACAGTGTTCTTGCTGGTAAACACAAACTGTGCACATTTAGTGGTGCAGCTCAGTTCTCATCCTTCAGCTGAATTTAATGAGCTGAACATTGATGAGATTTTGGAGAATTGGGTTAGTGTGTGCTGAGTGGGAGACAGATATGGGATGACATTTTTTCTGAGTTGCCCTTTCCCACCACTTATCAGCAGAGGGGAAGGGATAAGAGTGGAATATTGCACAGTGTATGTTGTTCCACAGGAAAGCACTGTTCTCCAGAATTAACCCTTTTTAAAATGCTCTATATGGGAAAGGAAATGCCAAATCATATTTAGCCTTCTGCCCCATGTCTTTTTGAAATTAAAAAGAATGATTGGTTTTCAAACTATTGCCTGCAGTGTTTCTTAAGAGCATTGAACTGTGCCATTACTTCTTAGAGATTTGAGTTGCAATCTCAAACACGTACCTTAGCTCTCTGCTTTGGAAGCAAGCACATGTCATATTAATTATGCTCTCTGCTCCAGTGTGCTACTACTCTCTTGTTTGGTTTTTGCTTGTGGGATTGTAAAGAAAGTTGATTCTAGTCTTGGCCTATTTCAAAGCCATCTGGAAACAGCTAAAAACAGACTAAATGCCAGCCAAATGGGTAGTAAATAATACATACAGCCCTTAAACAGAAAATTTATCAACTTGCTAGCTGAGGGAGTCACTAAGGCTCCCATCAGCTACAAGATATAGTAGACTTAGTGGTTCTCAGCAGTGTCATGCGTAGCCCAGATACTTAGCTTTCAAAATGGGATTCTCATCTATTCTTTGGAGGCCTAAGCTCTTTATACAGCGAATGGGGAGAATTAGGTGTGTAAGAAGAGGATCCAAACCAGCCGTCATGCTGAGGGACTGAACAGACACTGAGTGGCTTACACAAAAGCTGAAGTCTGACATGATTTTTTCCTGTGCAGCACTATGTTAGAAGCCTTTGTGGGACTGGGATTTGCAACCTAATACTTCTGAAGCCATTCCTCTTCATAAGCATAGCTGACTCCATATTTGCTTTTGAAACCTGGTCTTAAAAGAAAGTGAGTGTGCTTTTGTTCTTTCTATACTAGTCTACTGGCTGGAGTAGACTGGTCTACTGGCTTCCCTCTCTTGGGAAGAGAAGGACTAAGGTTCAGCCTCTTCAGCCTGAGCACATCACACATTTGCCACCTCTGTGGGAAAGACCTTAACCAGGATGTGCGTCTGGCTGAAGTGGAGCTGTGCCAATACTCAGTCAACTGTTTAAGATTGATGGGGCCAGAAAGAAAAAAACAGAAGCGGTCAAGCACCAAGGGTATTTCATCCACAAGGATAAAATGGGTTTTGCTATAAAAATTCATTTGATAAAATACAGAAAAACTGTTTTAGCAAACAGAGACTCCTGTCTGTTTCTTCAGCTCCTGTGTGTTTTTAAGTATAGGTATACATCCCTTCTGGGCAAGGGCGATACTGAAACAGTGGCTTTCATTTCCCCAGCTCTAATCACTAGGTTGTCATAGAAAAGGCAGATGGCAACACTTCCTCACCCCCTTGCTGTTCTCTGGGATGCTGGGCTATGCTTTGTTTTTGGGGCTTTGCTGAGTGCACCCCCTTAGCCTGCCTGGCCCTGCAGAGAGCCGCAGTGTGGGCAGGTCCCAAAAGAGCTTTTGTACAAGACCAGCTCTGAGGTGTTCGGCCTGTCCAGCACCATCACTGCGCTTCGGGAACTTGGAAAGTGAAGACTAAGGTACCTGCAGCCATTTGGAGATGTATGTGAGGGGGGGCTGTGAATTGCACTCCAGGACTTAGTACCTATGTCCACTTAACTTTCACTTTAGTCAGCCTAAGTGCTTTTTTGGACCTGGGCCAGCACTTTTCCTGTCATGCTTCAGGTGGCCAGTATATATTACTGTGGTGCTGGTAGGTATTAAGTAATTTCTGAGTTTGATATGCTTTTGAGTATTTAAAAGTGTTCAAAATTATTTCAGCCATTCGGGTCAGTTGATTTGAAGAAGACATTATCTACTCCCGCTGTTTATTTCAGAAATGTTTGTACTCCTGTTTGTGAATACTTTACATGATTTGACTAGTTGTGTCCCAGCATTCTTTACTGATACTGCTTGTATAAATAGAAGGGATTTTTTGTGTCTCAATATTGGCTAAATTAAAATAACCTACAAAAGGAAGAGTCTCCAAAGAACAACATACGCATTACTTATTGAGCTCTCTGCCAACTGTTGCTGTTCTGTTGAGCTGAGTCCTTTTCAGAGTTCTCAGGAAAAGGATGGATTCAAAATTTGGTATTGACCTTAGAAAAGTCAAAGAGTGACCTGCTCCCTGATAAACCAGTTTCACATTAGGCCATCTGTTAAGGAGATTCACAGTCATCTAATAAAAAGGTCAGATTCTGCTAGTTCACAAATAGTTACAGTGAACTTTAATTCACCATTACCTAGAATTTAAATCAACATGAAGCACGGAGTTGTTAGTTGGGTTTTAGCTGAGAAGGTTTGAGATTGCTTGAAAAAAATGGCAATTTAGAAAGGAAAAGTGAGTTTGAAACAGCATTGTTTCCCTGGTAATAAATCTCTCCTAAAGGTGGAGCATCTTTCATATGAGGAACGGCTGAGGGAGCTGGACCTGTTCAGCCTGGAGAAAATACGACTCAGAGGGGATCTGATTAATGTTTATAAATATCTAAAGGGAGAGTGTCTAGAGGACGGGGCCAGACTCTTCTCATTGACACCCAACAATAGGACGAGAAGCAATGGGCATAAACTGCAGCATAGGAAGTTCCACCTGAACATGAGGAAGAACTTCTTCACTGTGAGGGTGACTGAGCACTGGAACAAGTTGCCCAGAGAGGTTGTGGAATCTCCTTCCCTGGAGATATTAAAAAAACCATCTGGACAAAATCCTGGTTCATGTGCTCTGGGAGTCCCTGCTTGAGCAGGGTGGTTGGACTAGATGACCTTCAGAGGTGCCTTCCAACCTCAACTATACTGTGATTCTGTGAAATATTTTACTGTTTTTGAATAAGAGAGAGACACAGCACGGTCCAGGGTCAGGTTTTGTTTTCTTGACAAGTGAAGTAGCCATTGAGGAGAGATGATTTTGCAAAAAACAGTTGAGATGTTTATGCACCTCAATGTAAACTGCGTACTAAACAGTAAATATTGTTTTTCAAATAAAATAATATAATTTTGTAATTAAATCAATGTAAAATAACAAATGTTACAGTGCTTTCTAAATTTTCCATAGATGGATGTTGTTCTGTTGGTCATATTATTTGAGACTTTGAAGGAATAAGAAAAGTGTAGTACTATTGATGAACGGTAATATAAAGCTTAGTTTATGAAGGGCTAGTAATGTCTCATCTGTGAAAGTTTCCTTCACGAAGAGATGCAGGAGACATTTGGAATACAAGGTCTAATTTTACTTGATCAGTACTTAAATAAATATTAAAATTGGATGTAGTATGTAATTGAAATCCTGGGAAGAATTCTTCATGCCGTCATATTTTACTGGTGCAAAGGTCATTATCTTTGTGCTCCTTATGTCTCTCCTATAATCAAGATATTTTTGCCTTTATATAGTCATTTATAGTACATTAATTATCCTAGTACCTAAACAATTAATAACAGGACTATAGGAAGATTATTAGATTTGTTTAGTAAGAATGATGTTTGCAAGTGATGACCATAATCCCCAATTCAATAATTCATTTTACTACATTAAAATACTGAGAAGCTTTTTTAAAATTTTTGCCTAAAAAGCCTTTAGATCACAGTCTAGTACTGTGATGTGTTTTATGAGTGGATACTGGGTTAATCACTTTGTAAAATGGTAAAATACAAACATGACGTATCTTTTCAGATGTAAAAGAAAAAATGTTTCAAAGTGGGAGGAATGAATATAAGACACTTATTTTTATGAAATATAATCCCAGGGAAATGTATTAATGGAAAAACGTCTTCAAAATTATTACAGTTGGTGTTGCATGAATACAAAATGTGCAGAACATGACAAAAGCCAGGACTTTCTACTTGAAATTCAGTGGATAGCAATGTAAGCAAAGGGAAATAAATATAGGGAAAACAAGCACTGTTTCTGAGAGGCTGAGGCCAAGACGATGTGAAGAAGGTAGAATAAGAGATGCCATGAAGGAAGGTATGAAAAAACAAGCTGGGAAAAGAAGTTTTATTAGTCTCTGTGATGAGAAGGATAGAAAAGGAAGCAATATCTAACTGAACAAAACATACTAACAGTGTTCAGCAATAATTATCTCCAACAATAACATACTCCTTCTTTCCCTGCATCCTTTTTTTGTGCTTCCTTTCCCGTTTCCTCCATTTTTTTGTATACTTTCAGGGCTTGGAGACCTGTTGGTGTTCCCATGGCCCCAACTACTGTTGTGTGTTATTATGGCTGTGTTGATTTTTGTTGGTTTTTTTTTAAGTAGTCTTTGCATATTCTAATAACTGAGACATTTATATAAACAAAAGAAAATTTATTTTAAAAAACTGTAGTTTTGTCTGAAACACTAGGAAAAAAACAACAAAGCTTGGAAATAATTGAAAAAGAACATTGCAAGTGGGACCACCAGGGATAAGTTTTAAAGTATGTGCCAACTTCGATTACTTTTTAATAGGAGAGATTTTGGCTTGAAATTAATATCAGTCTGGCACTTCTGAGGTAGAAGAAATATAATTTTTTCAGTTTGTTTAAAATTATTTTTACTTGAAAATCTCACAATGTATGCATTGTATAGTGTATAAAGTATATATTGATGAGAATGTTTAGGGATTGCACACTCATAGAGACCCTCTGGTCTCCTTAGTTTTCATCCTTCTAGTTTGCTCTATCATTCATTCGTATTTCATACTAAATTTTAGCAAAAAGTATTTTCAAATTTCTGCAAGTACCTGCAGGAAAGTGCAATTATAAAAACTGTGCAGCAAAAATACTCAAGAAAGGTCTTCAGAGTCGTTAAAGAGGATACTCATTAATCCCAATTTCTGAAGGAGAAGACATTTCTGCATACCTTCTTAATGGCATGCATAGTTGTTTTTTAAATTACTTAAATTTGTCTAAGTTATTACCAAAGCCCCGGTTTCTATAAAACTGGGGCTTCTGGGGAAGGATTCCTGGACCAGTCTTTCATCAAGATTTAATTCCTTTGAGCTAAGGTGCTTACAGACAATTTTACCCTGTTATCCTTAAACTACTTCTTATTGAGAGTTTAAATTGACAGAATTTCTATGTAATTAATGTTCCTTCTAACACTGGCTGAATGAAATATTCAAATTATCTCTACTTTTAATTCCCCCCCCTGCGTTTATCTGGAAAAGGCTTCCTGCTCTAGGTGCTGCTGGAGTGTATCTGGGCATTGCCATATTCCCAGGTAAATAGGAAGAATGGCTTTGAGTGTACTTGTTCCTGGAGATGGGAAGGTTATTGCAATGTTGTCCTGTCTATCTCCCATCAGGAGCTAAATAAGAACTGCAGGTCACTCAAGATTCAGTATATAATCAGTGACTATGTTCATTCTGATATCATTCATTAAGGTTCTTAGTCTTTTAATAAGATTACATAGAAATAGTAAGCAAGCAGAAAGATGGAGTCCCTCCTTGACATTTTATAATTGAATCACCTTATTTTTAGAATTGTTCTACCTCTATCTTACAAAAGCACTTCAATAAAATAAACATTATAGGAAAGATTATTTTTATTTTATTGATGTCTACTGAGTAGTAAACTATCTTGATTTTGGCTCAATGCTACTCTAAGCTAATCTTTGGGCCATCTGTGGGTACTTATCTTTCCTTTACAGCTCAGGGTGGAATTCTTTCTTCTTTTCTTTCGATGTTTTAAGCCATGGAGAAAAGTATTTCTCTGAAGTTCTAATTGAAATTCAATACAGAATTGCTTGTATTTTTCCAAGTCAATATTGGTTTAGTAACAGAAAAAAAGTCAAACGTTTCCTTAAACCACCCCCCCCACTCAAAACTCCATGATACAATGGTTTGTATATTTTATGATTCTTATACCTAATAACAAATGTTCATTATCCTGATACCTCTGATAACATAGGTTAAAAATGCAAATCTTCCTTTATTATTATGGAAAATTAAATCAGATGCAGTTCTGAAAATAATCTGTAAATTTCCAGTATTTCATTTTCAAAATTGCAGTTATGCTGTTAAACTGCGATTCCAGAGTTTGAAATTTGACCTAAGGATGTTGAATACACATTGCTGGAAATCTGTAACAGGCAAATAGGAAAGTCTTAGAATCTGGAATAACAATTCCTACAATGGAGTTTAAACCTTTCTCAGTAGAAAGTCAGTTTTATCCACTTTCTAAGTGTCTGCTTTACATTTTTTTTTGGTCTGTACACTTAAAAAAAAAAAAAAAAAAGTTGAGTATATTTTTCTCCTTACTTTTCCACTGTCTTTGCAAACAACTTTCTCACTGGTTGGAATTCTCCTCAGAAATGACTTTTTTTTCCTTCTTCTTTATTCCTCAATGGTTAGCCTTTTTTCAAAAGGAGTGGAACACATGTCAAGAAACCTAACCCATGCTGAACTGCCTTCTAGGCATGAACACACAGAGAAGTCCCAGTGGGTGTAGAAATTAAGGAAACCTTTGGCTCTTTTCAGCCACTCAAAGGTTTCTGTGCTTGTCACATCTCTATGTAGTTATGGATCAACACAAACTCTGCTATTGTAATCAATGTTATGCCAAATCTGTTGCTGTACTGCAGGGCATGATTGCCAACATTCATGGAGGTATTTTCTGCTGGCACTGCAGAGCTGCCTGCAAAGCTGCAGATACTGAAGTTCACTTTATGTGCTTCCCTCGGCATTTATTCCTTCTGACCTTTCAGTTGTGTTTTAGCCCCAAACTGATCCACAGGACTCCTTCTGCTGGGCAACACAGACACGCCATCTCAACTCCCCAAGTTATAACTGCCAAACATGTGCTTTTGCACCTACATAGTCAGTAGCTTTCAGGCCTAATGTGACCCTACGTTATAAATCTCTAGTTTAGTGACATTTTCCAGGAAAAGCAAATGAGCATAGGAACAGCTGTGTATGTTTGGAATTGAAATATTTTGCTGAATTTTTTTATTCTTTAAGACAGGCCAAAGAAACAGAATCTGGAAAACATAAATGGTTTTTCTCTATTAGAAAATACATTTCATTTTGAGCTATCATTAGCAAAATGCTAAACGAAAGGCAGGTACCAAATGTCTTTGCATCCTCATCCCAGATTCTAATTGGTTGCTATTTAGAATGAAACTAGAGTTTATTCTGGATAAATTAATCTTTTAAAATGACATTTTCTAATATACACATGTAGAAAAATGTATCAACAAAAAAATTGCAATTAAAGTCTATCCTGCTTTACCAAGCTTTTTACTCACTTTATCTTATTTGGCATACAGCTTCTTCAATTAAAATACTTTGAGCCTTATAGTTTTTATTTTTGCTCATGATTATTACCATTAAAATTAAATACATTGTAACATTCTGTGCGCTACTTTGAGCAAAAAAACTGCCATAAAGCCTGTATCTGTTTTGTTTCAGCTGCCATTATTGGTACTTTGTTTAACATTTTTATGCATGTTCCTAAATAATGAATAACTGCCAAATTACTGCAGTACATTTGATGTGAATGAGTCATTGTCCTTAAGTTAAGAAATAAAAGTGTGATGACCTTTCTGTTGTTCTGTATGTCATTATTGCCATCAAGTGACTAGTTTGAAACTTCCGATCATTCATTAGTACCTTTAACAGGCAAAAGGTTTTTTTTTCAGTCCTTAATGTCTATTGTTTTAGGTAACCCAACCAGTAATGGCTTGGATTAAAAAAGAAAATTAAAGGAAAATACATAATCAACATACACCAAAGTGCTAAACAAACAAAAGACCTGTAGCCTTTGTGTCTGCAAATGTGGACAATTATTGGACAATTACTGTTTCATGGGAGTGCTTTAGTTATTGATAATGTCACCAGGTAATGGGTATCACTTAATCTGCCTGTTTCTCCATCTACAGTGTGTGACCAACAATGCATTCACCAACAATAGAGTTTAAAATAAGTTTTTATAATATTCAGGCCATGAAAGTATAAAAATGATTCACTGACTCCTGACAGGTACTGTACAGATGGATATGTTTGAAATGTCTTCAAACACATTTTACCAATATCATCTTAATTTTTTGTTTCTGTATCCAGGACTACTAACCCTGACAGTCGGTATTGTGACTTCAGGATAGGTGCTAAATGTTGTCTTTCAGCGTTGGCTATGCTTCTTTCCTACCACCGTGATTGTAACGATATTTTAAAAGTGAATTTTCTTCTAGGGTCTTGAGTCTGCATTCAATTCTTGGACAAAGGTGCCATTTAGTTTAGCAGGAATATTTCACATGAGAAAAGTGGAAGATGTGACCTTATCTTTTTTTTCTGTTGTTGTTGTTTTGTAGTAATATGCAAAACGTGGAAAGTCAGACATATTTCATTGGTAGTTGGCGTCTGCTCAACAACTGATTGCTCTTCTCAGAGCTTTTTTGGAAAGTCTGCAGCACCATAATGATAGCTTTCTAAACACAGATGTCCTCTTGGTACAACCTATAATTTTTTATGAAAGATGTATCGATGTCAGGAATTTGAACAAAGTACTGGAATTAGTTGAACATTCTTGTTATGTATATGTATTCAAAATATCTTAAGTACATATATTGTAAGTTGGGGGAAAAATCTGCAGTGTCTGAAGGCATAGATGTTCGTACAAAATGTCAGAATGTAGTTTAAGATAAATTGATTCTTGCGTTAATGGACTGTGTATACTTTAGTGATTTTTTTCCCACTGTTTTATACTGTGTAAGTGCATACTGTGAACTTGAAACACCAAGAATCTCAAGAACACATTTAGATAATCAGGGATTTGGCCACGGAAGATGTCTCATAGCTGAGAGGCCTGGAGTAGCTATTAAATGTTCTTGTAAAGTCCCATTAGTAGCCTCCTCTTCTTGTTTCATTTACCTCTCAGCTAAGCTATCAGGAAGTTAATATTTCAAACACAGATTTCCCCTCCTTAAGTCAGCTATTTTTGTTGAGGTAACTCCTCTTAAATGTCTTTAGTAAGGAAAAGTCAGTTCAAAGATTAATGTGTAAGATGATAAACTCCCAGCAGCTTGTGGTACTTAGTAAAAGAATCCTCAAGTGTTTTTACCTGTGGAACTATTATTTGCATATACATACGAATTATCTACATACATGTAGGAAGACAGTGCTTAATGGCTATTGTAGATAATTTGTGTAAGTTCAGACTTGTAAGTGAAAAAGAAACTCTCCTCTGTTAATTTAGTGTAACCCTTTGAGGTTGGTTTTGAATGATAACATGATCCATTCTGTGTTGTTCTTTTACCTGTTTAGGTCTAGTTAAGATCAGAGTACCATGCAGCAGGTACATCTAGAAAATGTAATAAAATTAGGGTAAATATATTTCAGTAAATATTGTAGTATTTTATTTTTGTGCAGCTGTGCAGCCTTGATATAAGTGCTGCAGTTGTTATGACTACAGCTAACTTCATGTAGCTTCCATCTAACTGTACTTGAAGGCACTTGGTTTTGATTTATTTTCAGGTCATGCCACTAGATATATACACCCACACCACTAATGACACGTCATTCAGATTCAGAATAGATACTTATTAGTTAGAATGCTGCATCAGAAATGATGCAAAACCATAACTGTTAGTTAGAAAATGCTTTCTTTTTGGATTTTAACTGGGTCACGCTGTGGTCATTCAATATTATCATACTGAGGTTCTTTCCTTTTCCTCTTACTTTTGGTTGATGATAAAATCACTTGCATGGTATGTATGCATGTGTGCCTGTGTGTGGCCCAGGCTAAGTTGCTATTTGGCATGCCTTGGATCATAACCTTTTGCCAAACCTCAGCAGTAGCTCTTGGGGAAAAAATGTAAACATACAACCAAATTTACTCTGGTTTCTTTATTTATCTCAGTGAAAGTTGATACTCAGTGCTATAAGGCTTCAATATTACAAGCTCTTTGCTAAATTAGAAAATGGGAGAAACTAATTTAAATATTTTAATAAAAGTAATTCTGTAAGAAATACAAGTGAGAGGCAAGCAAATAGATTCTCCTAATGTAGAAGTAAGGATTGTAAGTGATTAACAGTTGTGGTAATTTTATTTATTTATTTTAATAACATTTTAGTTTTCAAGAACGACAAAGAAGAAAATACCTATTTTGTTAGGCTGGAATTATACGGAAACATGATGGAATAATACTAATTACTAAGAAAGTGCCAGGATTGTGGGTAGTATAATCGTCTACAATTTTCTGAGAATATCCTTACTAAAATAACCTACCTAATTTAAGTGTCCTTTCGAAAATAAGGAGACCAGATGTCTTGTTTGGGACAGTGCAAGTGATAGACACTTTTCCCTGAAATGGTCTGCCTTCCACTAACATTAAACTGTCCTTTTTTCTTCCTGTAGATGATAGTTTAAGATTATGCTGATTTTTCCTATGTGGTTACAAGTTATGGGGAAACAGAGCAGAGTTTCCATAAACTAGAAGGTAGAGGATTTCAGTAAATGGAAAACCTTTTGTCTACTTAGTTATTTTGACTGGCATTAAAAATCACATGCCAACAGTTTGCCACTCATACTGACTTTTTTATATTTGCTGTGAGTTGTTACCACTGTTGGCTGTAAGAGTTGATCACTTCACCTAATTTCAACTTGCAGAGCATTTAGCATTCCGTTAACACGGAATGTGTGTAATTGATATAAAGATGAAAACTGTGAGTTTCCCCTGCCTAAAACTTGTATCTTTGCCCTGCGCTGTGCCTATAAGTGGTTTTCAAATATGTCCCAGTGTAAAGCCTGAGATAAATCAGCATATATTAAAAGGATTTATAGTATTGGGTTGGGGTTTTTGTTTTGCTTTGTCTTTTAAGTTTTAAGAATACAGAAGTTCACAGAAGAGTGACCTTTCAGTCTTTTCCATGTGGACTCAGTTCTGTAAGTTAAAGAACTTCTTTCAACCTGAGTAGTTACATATTTAACATATATTGTTGATAGTGCTGTCTAGAGAAAGGTAAGCCTTGATGTTTGGTGTGAACAGAACCAGAGCAGACCAAACTGTTTAGTATTGAATATTTGAAGGTTAAAAAAAATGAGGCATTGGCTGGCCTCCACACAACAAAAATCCTAAATCATCAAAGGAAAATACACTCATGTAGATTAACTTTTACCATGCGTATTGACTGGTCTTTGCAAATTGATAGGACTCTGGAGAAGAGACTGCAGAAGTTTTGTATAAAGGGTTTTGCTTATGAGAAGATGTGGAAAATTCAATGTTAAAGGTATTGTCACAACTTCCTGAGCAAATGAAGACAGAAGAAAGATGAATCTAGTAGCTGCTGCTGGTACCAGGGAACTAAGATGAAAATGTTTGACCACAACATTTTTTTAAAACATTCAAAGCTGCTTCCAATTCTTAGAGAGTGTTTTCATGATAATAAATGTAGTCCACTGTATTTCATTTGTGATTAAATCAGCTCCTGTCACTTTCATCCAAATCCAGTAGAAGGGAAGGGGGCAAAGCAAGAAAGAAAATGGCTTTGCCTGGTTTAGGGAATTGGGAGAAGGGCAGAGTACCTGCAGGAGGATGACTGTAGCCCCTCATTCCTCTCTGTCGTCCATGAGGTCGTTGTGTGCTTTGCCGGATAAGAATCAGTGCAAGCAGCAACCTTGTCTGTGTTTCTGCCATTGTTTTGCTTATGTAATTTCCAGGATAAAGGAAAGAGCTTAGACTTATACCTAAAATTAGTCATAGACTGTGCAGCTTTCTTATCAACACTCAAATCACCATCAAGGTCCTTGCCCAAGGTCTTCCCCTTTCTGGCACCTTTACCTGTCTCCTGAACTGACAATTTCCTTTTTTTTTTTTTTTTTTTTTTTCCCCCTCCTGTGTGCTGCTTTTGCTCCCCTTGCCTCTGGCTCATATTGCTGATTTCTTGAGACTATGGGTGATTTCATGGGCTCTGACTTATCTCTGTGCTGCACAGTAGCAGGGAAAAGGAAGCACTTTTGGGTTTTGTGCTTTTTACTAGCTTAGCAACAAGTGAGGGACTGCCATTGTGTCTCTGGCAAATAGGAATGACCTATGCCATCTAATGCATATGCTTAAAGTGTCTATGTATGCATAGAGTCATGCATTACTGCTTAAAAGTTACATCAGTACTGGGCAACTGGAATAGCTGGTGCATTTTTGATATGTTCCTGTAACATCCATTGTATTTGCGTTGGACTGAGATTAGCATGTTTTATTGAGTTTATTTGCATAACGAACAAATAATCATTTATTAGTGAAAAAAGCAACTGAAAAAAAGGAACTTTGAAATATCTGAACCAAGCTAAGATACAAACAGTAAGAAACTAAACCACTAATTTTCAGACATGCCTGGCCAAAAAATTTTCTAATATATTTCATTGCTTTATGAATGCCTGTAACTTCCGTTAAATTACTTAATCACAGATACTCCTGATAAGTAAACCTGTATGCTTTGTAACACGTTTTAAAAAGACTCCAAGCGTAGCCTATTGTTTGATTCCAGTTTTCCTACCTTTCTCCTAGTCCTTTGCTTTTTTCAATAACATCGCAAGATCAGGTGCAACGTGTAGTCATGATGAAAGCACTACGTAGAGCAAGCTGGAACAAAGAAATGGTAGTCTAAAATTATTGGACAGGTGATGTTATCATGTATCCTACTTGTGATACCATACCTTGTTGATTATGCAGCATAAACTCTGAGCTCTTTTTTCCACAAAAATTGCAGTCTTGGTGTGCCATGCATTTGATAGCTCTGCATTTCTTATGAGTAAGACGAAACATCTTGTACACAAGTAAAAAAAATGTCTTATCACCTTCTTAAGGACTCTTAGTGTTGCACGTTGCAAACCGAAAGCCGAACTTGACCATTAAGAAGCTGACTGAGATCTTTATTAGGGACAGATCGCTCATCAACATCATCACTAAAGCAAATTGGGTGTGACACACAAATTTTTGGAACTGTGTTCAAAAGATCTGCAAAAATGACTGCCAAAAAAATATATCCTACTGTGAAATAAACATTTGGGATGAAATCTTGCCTATTGAGGGCAATCACAGCTAGTGGAACCGAGATTTTGCCTAGGGTATGTTTTTTTCGCAGTTAAAAAAAAAAAAAAAGTCATAAATAAGATGACTCGTGGCTGTTGATACATCCATACTTTGGCAGAGTCAGGCAGTGTATGTGCTGTAATACCCTGGAAGTGGCCAGTCTGAGAAACAACACTGATATTTTACTGAGCACCAGTCGTTCCCTATGAATTGCAAAATGTCAGAAGATGAACACTGACTCTACAAGAATTTACAATATTTATCTCCTAGGCCTGCTTATCTAACAGCACTGAAGGCATTTCCTCAGGGTTCACATCACAAAAGTCTTGAGACAATTCAGTAGTAAATCTCCATGGGGACTGAGCTGAGAGCAATGTCATGGCCCCAAGCACTGTGCCAAGAGCAGATGAGATTACTAATGCCAGTGAAATATTCTTTATCTGCGCAACAACCAATCCTCTAGATTGTCACCAAGTGCAAAATGAAGCACCCATCTGCCAAATATAAGAAATTACTTGTATTTCAGGACAGAAACCTGACTTATCTGTTTATGTCTCACATGCCAGCTGCTTTTCCTACATTAGGTGGAAATGAGAAATTTATTAAGTGTAAAGTGCACAGCACAATGAACAAGGAAACGAAAAGGCTTTTGGTTTGCTGACTGATTATTTTATTCAATCATTGATTAACATGTTTTTCTGGGGTAAGAATGGCTGGTAAGGTTGTTTTGAAAAGTATAAATAGGAAAAGAATTAAAACAAGCAAATATTTTTTTTAACATCTAAACTTAAACATCTCACTTGGAAAAATATGTTTTTATAAACTGCAAATGATGTAATGTTTTTAATGTTACTATTTCAAAAATATTAATTCTTGGTGTTAGCTAAGACAAAGGTTAGAATTGCATCGCATTTCACACTCCTCGTGTATAACAGTAGTACAGTAGGTAAAGTGGTAATTAATTGCTGTTCCTACTATGTCTCTCTAGAGATCTGAAGAATAATTTGATCAGCACAATTGAGCCAGGGGCCTTCTATGGACTTTCTGAATTGAAGCGCCTGTAAGTATTAATTCCATTTGAATTATTCTGAAAATTGTGTTTGTATCGACATTTCTATCCTTGGGCAACTCAAATATGCCACCAAGCAATAATGACATAAGGACACTGGCTGTAAAATAGAAAATCACACACTGTGCTTTTTAAATTTAAATGCCTTTTACTTCTTATTTACCTTATTTTTTTCACATTTCTTCCTTCTTTTTTTGCCTTTTCCCATTTAAAATTATCTGTTTCCTCTCCAGTAAATGTCCTAACAAGTACAACTACAAATTTAAATAACGTCTAATTAATGACTTAGCAGAAAATATATCACAATAGACATTAATCAGAAATAAAATTAATAGTTTAAATATCTGTAAGCAATGTTTTGTGTTATGCTAAGTTTTTTTCATTGTGTAAGGTCTACTTTTCTTCTATCACAGACCAGATCTATAAAATAAATTCTTGGAAAGGACACTTTGCCATGCTTTAGAATTTATCTACCATTTTCATACCTCTCACTTTAACTCTGCTTGATATTTTTTATTTTTAGTGTGGTTTTCTAAGCAAACAAGACTTATGCAGTATATTCCCTGTCCATCATTCTTGCATTCCTGTCTTTATAAATGTTCTCATAGTACTTTTGAAAACACTGACTGTTTTTTAAACTACATTTTTAGGGGGTAAAAATATCTAAGTTACTAGGATCCTACAAATGAGCCTTTTTGCTTTTAATCAGCAAGCACTACAGACTCCTTAGTTCTACTCAGCCTAAAGTAAAAGTGAGGTGAACCCTTTTTTAATTATAATTTTCCAAGTGGCAGCACCCAAATGTCCATGTACTGGCTAACCAGGCTATCAGCACATGCCATAAATCTGCCTAGCCATTGTGTGTGCTTTTTTAATGTGATGAGAAAACCTATGAGAATAACAGGGATTATTTTTGTGGAATGGTAAGATTTAGATGAGAAGGAATGCAAATCCCCAGAAAAATAAATTTGCAAATCCACAGAAAAATAAATTTACAAATCCTTCTGCTCTTTTGCTCTGAGGTTAAATTCCCTAACAGCTACATACAGGGAGAACTGCGCAACCTAAGTAAAAGGTTTCCATCTCTGATGATGGAGGTAGCAGTATTTTCTAACACCAACCACTAAGCTTTAGTGTGTTTGAGTAGAAAGCCAATGACGTAATAATGAATAAATCAGAGCAGCATATCCATTTTTAATACAAAGAAAAACATTAGGTTGCAACTTTTATACAGGGATAACAAGACAATGAAATCATGAAAATGAGTGCTAATTGCTGCTTTGGCAGTGTACTCTAATAACACAACCCTGACCTCTTGTGGGAAAACCAGGAAACCTGTGCAAGTCAAGCACAGGTCGGTCAGGAGAGACAAATCAAGGAAGAAAAAGTCAGTAGGCACTGGGAAAAGTGAGAAGAAAAGACTCTTCAGCAAGCTAGGAATGGCAACGTTGAGATTTATCATGCTAGATCTCAAAAAAACCGTCGTTGCTGCTATAAGCAAGTAACACTGGGAGCACTCTAGAGACAGGAAATCCATTAATTACTAGACTGCCACATATTTGGTGCAAGTCGGTGTAGTTTCCTGGTAAACAAGAAAATCTCTGCACTCCTTCACTATGCAACTGTTGGGTTGCAGGCAGCAAAAGGAATAGTGTAAACTCCTGTTGAATGCTGAATACATTAATTGCTTTAAGACTGTAGTTTACATCCACATCTTCTTATTTCACATGTAAACTACAAATGATGCTGTGTAAAGCAGAAGCTGATGTAATGTGGGCAACTGCAAGAGATATCTGAATGTTTTCTGTGAATGACTTGGAGAACTGTTATAATTTGTATTTGAATGGCAAATGGAGTTATTTCAAGAGTTTACTCAGAAAGGTACACACAAAATTGATGAAAACTGAAAATTTATGAAGCACTAAAATTATGGCACTCAGTTATTCAACAGAGGAGAGTTTTGTTTTCTCTAACATCAATTTTACAAGTCAGCATTAGTAAGTTAAATGTCTTACTCCTGGAAAGGAACACCAACTTTGTACATTACAAATTGAATTATGTCTAATATAACATGTATTAGTCTGAAGGAATGTGCAGCAAGCTGTCTTTTCTTTTTGCTAATTTTTTTTAGAAAACGTGTTTTACAATACAGAGATTTGAACCACTGCTATATATCTTATTGTGAAAATAACAGTAACTGAAGTAAACATTGAGAAAAGGCTATGTAGCCATTTTACTGAGTGCCACACTTAGAGAAATAGACACTTGTTTTGATTAGTTTAGATGAAATTTACTTTTGCTACCCAAATTATGACCCACATAGTGATATATTTTTTCCATATGTGTTCAGAATTTGCTTGGGCAGAAGTAAAGCATTACCCAACCAAGAATTCTGGGTACCTTCTTGTTTACTATTTACATCTTCTAATAGAAGGATATATAGATAGATATATGAATGTATGTTTGTCTTAAACTTACATTTTTAGATTTTCTATGCAGGTCTCATTGAGAGAAGTTGAAGAATAATACTAATATGCAAGTATTGCACTATATTGTTTTCAGCACTGTTTTCTTAGCTGTTGCCTACTTAATATCCCTGACAAGCATTTAAGATGTTTCATCATTTAATTGTACAACAGTATAATCTTTGTCTGATAGAAGAAGACTTTGTAGTGGATTCTAAAGAAATTGCCTTCACTTTCTAGCTAATTGGATATGTCTTCATGAAAGCAATAACTGGATTTGTCAAACTACAACCTTCATTCTCATGTTTGATTACTTTAGTGTTCTCATGTAACAATGGGGAAACAGGGAATCTGCACAATGTAACAAAGGAATCAGAAGACTGCCATTGATTTTAAAACACATATATTCAGATAAATTTTAACATTTTAATGGGTGTATAATAACTTAAAATCCTTACATTACAGCAATTATTTTAAAAAAACTATACTTAATAAGAAGGCAAATTTGAGTCAAGGTTGAAACCAAAATATGTAAAAATTAAACACTAGTCCAGAATGCACCAAAGGGCAGCATTCATGTTGTTATCACAATGTAATTGTTCATACCTGTTTTTATCTCCTTCCTGTAGGTATCCTATACATTATGTGGTAGCTATGACTTGTACAGAAAACATCCATTCACCTTTCTGCAGACAAGAGTTACAGAATGTAATGCCTTGCGCTATTTGTTGTCTGAGACAGCCATAGTATTGCTCTTAAAAGAGCTTGCCAAGTGCTTATCATTGCTAGCTCAAAAATTAATTGCCCTCTGGTTTCTGTGACTTCTTCAGTAAGAAAGGATGCTGTCAATGAGAAAAGACATTAGTAAACAGTAAAAATATGTCAATTTTTGCAGAATATTGCATGCAACAAAATGCATAGTGTTTTTCATATGTAAACAAAGAGGTGCTAACTTTGATAAAGAAAAATCTTTATATTGAATATAGTTTTCATTTTTTTAAATTTGCTACATATATAAAATAACATTTTAATGCAATTATTATAAGTTACATTATGGTATATTTAATTGTGGAATATTGCTCAATGTTAATATAAAAGTTGTTAAATCTATTTAATTCAGTTATGTTACATTACAGAAGCTTTTATGTCTTGTTTATCTCTAACTTGTGAAGTGTTAAAAATAAAGAGGCTGTATGTGATTTTGTAGGTGTGCATATGAATAAGACCTAATGTTTCATGGTTTTTTTGTTTGTTCTAGGGATCTTTCAAATAACAGAATTGGTTGCCTAACACCAGAAATGTTTGTTGGACTTAACAGTCTTCACAAACTGTGAGTATAACACCACTTTGGTTTTAAACAGGAGAAATCCAAACTGTCACATGGCTTACCTAAGTACAGATGGCAATAAACTTTCATTATAAGAAAGTTACAGGTTTTGTACTTAAAAGAAGTCCTCTCCAGAGCCTTTAATTGTGATAACTTGATATTTTAAAGATGCTGTTCCTATTTGTAATTGTAAAATCTATCAGAACTGCAAAGAATTAAATTTCATTTTCACAAAAGAGCCTCAATGTGACATTTCTATTTGAATGCATTTCTATTTGCATGTGTTGGAGACAATTAAAGGTCAAGCACACAAATGAGACTTATACTGGTTAAAAAGGATTCATTGCTCTTTCTACCCATTACAGCTCAATTAGAATTTTATACATTTTTTTTTTCTGAAGTGTGTTTCATAAAATACAAGTATATATTGAAAATAAAATTATGGAGTATCAAGAAAATTTGGAAAATCAGGGTAGTTCAAATTGCTTCAGAAATATTAATTTTAGGCTGTGTGTTTAAGATGTTGTATTATACATTTTATTTTTCATAATACTTTTTGAGTCATTAGTTTATCACGTGCAAGTCCACTGGAATATGTTCTAGGAGCAAAGCAATCAACTTGCATATCCATAAGCATGCCAGAGAGCCTGTGTGATCAAAAGATTATCAGGCTGTTCAGGAAAGAGCACTCAGAAAACATGAGATTATGAGATAGTATACCCAGGCTGTTCAGTTTTAGGGAGAATCAGATGACCTGGAAGAAGAGATAAAATCTATGATTGCAAAGTTTGCTAGTAGATACTAAGTTAACCAGAGAATTGGAGACAAGAGTTGATTTTGAAGAAGGACAGAAGTAATGTACAGGACTCCATGACTGGGAAGTACAATGGCAAATGAAATTTAACGTAGGTAAATATTAAGTAATGCAAGGGAGAAAAACCAGTCTGTTCTAGGATAACCATTAAAACATAGGAGAGGTGTTTTGACATTGTAGTGGACAATGCCATTGAAACATCTACTCAATGCTCTGTATCATTTAAAAAAAAATAGAGTATTATTAGAGGAAAAGGAACAGAAATTCATTCATAGTGAGTATCCAACATTTGTTCTGTGACAATGTTTGGCTGTACTATCCCGTTCCTCCGATTAAGAGTGTGTCAGTATATCTCTGCATTCTTCACTGATGCTAGAGATGTCTGAAAAAGGCATAATATGCATGCTGAATGCCTGTAGTTACGGGGCTGATCAAGCCACACAGTTTCATTTTGTAAAACAGATTTACCATATCCCTGCTCATTCTAATAACCTGTGTACCTGTCCAAGTGTTGGCAAATCTTTTCTGAGCATATCTGATATCCAAAGAAAGTCTCACCAGTTCCCTCTACACTATCATTAACCTTTATCATTAACAAAATACGGTAACTGTATTTTCCTCCATCTAGTCTTTTTGGACATCGTAAGTAAATATTTATGTTTTCCTCAAGATGGGGCTAACTTTCATTTCCACGTGGGTGCAGATACAGGGTTTTCTCTATTGTTTTCCTTCCGAGGCCTCAGTTTATAGCAGAGATTTGAATTAGACTTTTCTTAATTAAATTCTGAAGTGGCATTCTTATTACACTTTTCACTTTGATGGAATAATGAGACCTCTCATCTTCAAGAATGTTCACGTTGTATGATAGTTCTCTTAATATTGACCAATCCTTAGTTTTGTTATTATTTTGTTATTTTCACATGCTTAATGTTTCTGACTCATTAGTGAAGGCACTGAATGCAATCAGTCACAAGACCATTTCTGCAGAACACCAGTAATGTCTCACTTCCCTCCCTTCTATCCTATCTGTTGTTTTACAGTGTCTTACAGTAAATGCACTTAATGCCAGGTTCTTCAAGCTTTTATGAATGTTATGTCCATGTGTCAGTGGAAAAAATGACAATTCTGGTAACTGTAGACCTGCTAGTCTGGCCTTGTTGTATTTGAGTAACCGAATGAGTTTTGAAAGAAAGAATGTAAAAAAGTTTTGTCAGATCAGAAATGGGGGAAAAAAATCAATATCCATCTATTGAAGATATATCATGTAATCATATAAAAAGACTGCTAATTTTCTAGACAAGGCAAATTATTTATTGATTTTCGTATACATCTAACATTATAGTACATAAGCAGAAGAAACCCATTAACTACTGTTTTTGTGTGAGTGGAATTAGCCTAGAAAGCCTCTAGTTGCCCAGGTATTTTTTGGATTTGAACTAGTTCTGCAGATCAGTAGACATACTGTAGGTGGCCTTAGGAAAGATAATTTACAGAATTTAGTGTATGCTTCTCCCATAAATACCTATAATCCAAATGACAAACCTTACTGAACAGAATAGAAAATAGCAGTGTGGTGGTTTTAGCCTGGCTGGCAACCAAACACCAAAAAGCCACTCACTCACTGTCTTCCAGTAAATCATTTAATGTTATCCAAGTAAATCATTTAATGATTGCTGTGTCAAAAGTTATGACTTTCTCTTTTGTAGGAACCATCCTCCTTACCAAACCAAAGTCAAAAGTACCATTACTCTTGTTGGGTCAAGGATTATTTTGTGATCAAATACAACCCCAATATCAATCAAGAGGAACTGTTCCCCGCTATTTATAGTATCATTTGTTCCTCTGTCTCAGAAGTCTCATATAATGACATAATGCTGATAGTACTTATTTAAGCTGGGATCTCAGTTTACCTCTGGTGTAAGAACTGGTGGTTGCTTGTTGACTGCAAGGTAATGCCACCTGGTACTTTTCTAATGCTTTCTAGCTTTTTTCTCTTTGGAGGTTCATACAAACTTCCCAAAATTAAGCTTTTTAAACATGTTTAAAATACAATAATTCACCTTTCTGTTGCTAGTGATAACTCTGGATTATGTTTACTTGTAATTTCAGGAGTATGAGAAAGCTGTTCTCTGAAAAGGTTAAGGAGAAGCATTTACTCGGTGTAATATAAGTGTATATAATTGTACCAAGGAAAAGATGACAAGTTCTTAAACATGGAACAGAGCCATCACGTGTGGTTTATTGCTGAAGGAGCAATATAAAGATATATGCATATGCGTTGATTTATGTAGTTGTTGATTATGGTAATTAGAGCTCTCCTGTGTAGTTAGCAGAGATGGAGGAACTTTGCAGGCTGTTAACAAAACCAGTAGGGAGAGCCGTCAGTCCACTGAAAGGAGCAAAGAACATAAATCTTTTAATGCTCCTTCTGTGAAGTACAGAGAAGAGATTTTCTCACACTGTTTACAAGCACAAGTACCAGGTGAAACAAAATAACACAGTGTGTTTCACTCAGTCTTGTAAGCCTAATTCAGTTTGAAAAAAATGGAGTTAGGCCCAAACCAACACAGGATGTTTAACCAAACGATATGATGCATATATCTAAACGGAGTAGGGTAAAGGTATGTTTAAATACTTCACTAAAATGAAGGATGAGTTTTGTGCAGTCTGTTTTAGAACAGGACAACCTACAGGATTCTGTAATTAAGAAAAAAATAATTAGTAGTATATATTATTGTTTTGAAAACACACATGCATACAGAAAACAAAAGAAATCATAAACCTTTTGATAATTTAGAAAAGAGGTCTGATTGCAGTCAGGATGTGTATTTCAGTGAATAGGAATTGAATTTCAAGTTACTAATGACAGCTAAAATTTCAGACAGTTCCTGAAATGACTGCAACCAGTGAGTTGTGATTGTGTTCCTTGAGACTAATCTAATTTTTACACCCTCTTGGATTTGATGATTTGTACTCTGGAAAACGATTCCAAAATGCTTTCACATCATATGACAGATGCATCTGACATTGCCGCAGACAGTATAAGAGAAGATTTATTATGTCTTCTAAGATACTAGCTTAACTTTTTTGGCTAATATATTACCCTTTGGCTGTGTTTATGCTGTGATGAGGTGCATGTATTCTAACTAGGAGTGACATAATTAAATGCAACAAATCTTCCAAATCTCCTTTGGCCCCTCAGTGGCCATGTTTCAGTGCTTTGTTCCAGAATTATGTATGCAAATGTATTTCTTCTAGGTAATGGAGCTGCCATCTGCATTAATTCAGTTTATATTTAATCTAAATATCAAGAGCTGTGGAATGCTGGGATGGTGCCACTGTACTGATATACCAGTTTTAATTTATTTAGTCCCCCATAAGTTATCTCTTCTGGTTCTGAAATGTTACAACCTTGAATCTGTTTCAACAAGCAGCTACGGCTGGATCTTCCTTTTGAAAGTTTGAAACAGAACTTCCTCCTTACTTCCAATTGTTTGATTGAAGTATATCTGATTTATTCTTCATCCTGCCTCTGATTCGTCGTCAGCAGTTAGCTTTATGGTAATACTATACCATAAATTCTTGTGTGACTTTCTTGCTGTCACTGAAGCACCTAATCACTTTGTATGGGTTCAGAAATAAAGTACAAAGCCAGTAACGTGGTGAATCAAACAGAACCCACTTTAGCAACATCAAGAAAATATGCACCATCACCTGCCCTGTCTGTATTTGTGTTTTTGTCATTTTTTACCCCTCCTATCCCAGCCTTTTGGCACAGAATATCTATCTGTCACCCTTGAATTCAGCTTTTGCTTTTTAATACTGCTCATGAGTGAAGCATTCTTCATACGCATATACTCCTGCTTGTATATTTTGCCTCAAAATGATCCTTTGAGACACATAAGTCCCTTTGACTGTTTTATGGCGTTCGTCATTTATATGAAAGCTTTTGGCAAAAGTGTTTTATTCATTTCTGTAAAAGCACAAGAGTATTTGGTATATATAAAAAAAAAATGTAGGCCCTAATATGTAAGACCAAAATGTTTTACCTCTGATATAACAGAAAGCACATGCTACTGTTAATGGAGTAAGTTAATGGCATAGTAAGTGCATTAATTTGTTATGTTTGAAATGTTTGGAAACTTGGTGATACAAATTTTTTTAGAACAAATGTCCTTTTAAATCAAGCAAGAGTGGAGTTCTAGGATATCTGAAATGGTGGAATTTCACAACATTATGCATTTCAACATATTTTAACATATAACATAAATGATGTGAACTGACAGAACCAGGCATTTGCAGGGTACTGCAGATACCTAGCTCAGAAATGCATATGCTATTGGGGTGATTTAAGAAGATTTCTGAAAGTTTTGTTAGAGAAGTAGCTATTCTCACTGTTGGAGATCTAGATACTGTGTTTCTTGGACATAGAAATGTATTCCTTTATGACTTATACAGCCCTTTGAACATGATCCTAGTTTGTTAATTATTAGTAGTAGTATTACAGAAACTTCAAGCCAGGTCATTGCCAGAAGAATATGAAAAATTGGCTTGCTGTCTTTATTCTGACTTTTGAACTGTCAGGAACTCAATTTTCCCAGCACTTGGCAAAACCACTGAAGAAAAGGGTTACATACTTCTCTGTCACAATAAAAAGAAGCCCCAAATCTGTAAATGGAACCTGATTTGAGAATTTTTAGGTTAACACAGTGTAGGTCACTTCTGGCTAGGTATCTTGGTGGTTTTCATAGGACCTATGGAAAGCACATAGATTCAGTAGACAGGGAACAGACAGGTGCATAGCTACCATACATCTGCTGAACATCAGCTGTGGAAATGACTTACAGTTTTTCCCTGTTTTCTAAAATATTGATGAGACATAAAGCCTTCCTTTGGTCCAAATGGAATTACAAAACTTCAGACCTAGTGTTTTGTTTGTTTTGCTGTATGAAGCCTGGCTAGCAATTTAAGGGAAAGCTGGGATTTGCATCAAATCAGAAATGTTGTTGTGAAACTTTAAAGTTTTTTTTTTTTCATTATTTCAGTGATGAAAAATTAATTGTGGGGTAAGGCAGAGAAAAGAAAACCCCTGTATTTCTGCCTTCTGGCTGCCATCCATGCAAGGCTAGGCAGATTGCTTTCCCCATGCTTCAGTTCAGCATGATTGTCCTCTGTCAGTAAGTTTATATTACTGTAACTGCTTTCATATTAGTGGAACAACTGTTTTACTTCAGTGTAAATGTCAGGGTTATCAGTTTCTGATTTAGTCCGTTTAACGTCCCACTTCACTGAGCTGCTTCAGTATAGGCCTCCTCTGGCCTTATGTCCAATAAGCACGTGAGTAAATCCATTTTATTTTAAGTAAAGAGGTAACTGAGTCTTTGTGAAATGCTCAGTATTTTTAGTTCCTGTTGCTACACCCAAAATAATAAATTGATAGAACTAAGTAGCTACAAGCAAACATTAATTTCCACCTTTAGACATACCCACACTTGAAGAGATACTCAAAAGCCTTTCTACTTCCAAGAGCTTTGCACCACAGCTGTATCAAAGGTGCATTGTTAGACAAAATCTTAACAATGATTTCAATTATATCAACACATCTCATCGTTACTCAATATAATGAGAAATAATTTCACTTAACATTCCTGAGATAGTTTATTTTTCTGTATTAGTAGAATTTTGCTTTAAATTACCATGAAACTTTGAAGTTTTTTTTCATTATTTCAGTGATGAAAAATTAATTGTATACAAAAACAAGATTTGTTATTGTTTCAAGAATTATGCATACCTTTCTTAAAGTAATTTATAAATTAACAGTATTTTCTCTTTTCTCTTCTTTCTTGAATTCATCAATCCATATGTATCTGTACAGGTTTCTGTAGAAATTGTGATTCTTGAGTATTTTATTCTTTCTTACTTCATGAGGCTGGTTCAGCCTCTTTGTGACTTGGTAGATTTCTCATTGTTGAACATTGCTCCTGATCTAAATTTGTATCTTCACTTTAGTATACATTCTTTACTCTGTAGACAGAAATAAAACATCCTTTTTAATGAAAAAGTGATTAAACCATTTTCTTTGACATTCTACTTTTTAAATATGTATATGTAACAATAAATCTCTAAAGAAGAGATCTGAAATTTCCTTGATAGCAAAAATTTTGTAACCATCCTTGAATTCAGACACGTAGGCTTCAGGCACTGGATAGAAAGGAGCATACATCAGTATTTCAAAAGTAGGTAATTCATATGCTATGAAATGTTAATCTTGGATCCTGCACTAATTTTTCAGTTTACTGGTGTAGAAAAAGACAGTATTACTTGGTGTTAAGAATTTGGTTTTTATACTATTAAGGCACTGGCAGAGCAATACTGTTAAACTAGGCAAAATTTAATTGCATCTATTTTCAGGTATTCAGCCTAATCCATTCAGCTATCAAGACAAGAAATAGTAAAACAGTAGTTAAAATGTAAGTGTCCTTAATTTAAGGATGGGAAAACCAGTTTGTTTAAAGTCCTTTGTAATAAAACTATTTGTGTGGTTACTTTGAAAACTCATTACGATTTCAAGGAATTGCTTGAATTCTTCTGAACATTACTAATTAAGACACTGGTTTTATTTCTTTACCTTGAAGTGACATTCTACATATACTATAAAAATACAAAATAGGTCTCACTGACTAATGGTATGAATATTTTCACTTAAATTCTAGAATATACTCTTCTAGAATTCTAATCTATTAAATATGTAGAAGTATCTCTGTTTATTAGACCACGTGAATTATATGTATGCTGTGAAAATAAAAGAAGTAAAAGTGTATTATTTGATTTGTATATTACTTTCATTTATGAAAAAACCCCATAAAATTTAAATATGTTTTTAGAGTTATTACGAAAGTAGATTCTTAATTATTATTGGGAAAATTATACTCTACAACAATTTTGTTTTCTTCTTGAATTTTTTATAACTGACTGTAAATTGCTTTTTTCTAGGAATTTGTCAGGGAATATTTTTTCAACTCTCATGAATGGACTTTTTTCTGAGCTGCTAGCCCTGAAAGCACTGTAAGTATCATTCCTTATGTCAAGAAAGACATTAGAATAAACATAGGAGAGTTGAATATGAATTCAAACAGGATTATTTCTGGCAGTGCATTCCAAATGTAAAATAGGCAGTATTTTGTTATCAATGTCTGTCTCACTATTGATGAGCTACCGACTTCTGCCTGTCCCAGTGAAATGGATAGAGCTGACAACTTGACCCCATTCCTGACTAGCCCAGTCTAGCCATCCTGACTAGCATCCCTGTTTTTTTGTCCTTTATGATCTTATACCTTTCCATGTTTTCATGCAATATAGTAATAAATAAATTTATTTCATATAATAACTCTAAATACACAAATATTTTTCCTGCAATTATAGTAACAATTCCCAATTATTTATATTAAGTGCACCTCTCTGAGATTTAAAAGTGTATACTGGATTGTTCTATGGTCAAATTTTTACTTTAAAGAGTTTTTAGTAAGGGAAAGTATATTATAGTATGACTTTCTACAGAAGCACATACTAAAATTTAATTCAGTAGTTAGTGGTGCTGTTCTGTAACCAAAACTTTTGGCACAATGTCTTGGAAGTCACTAACAATGGGACAATGTGTATTAGTTGTCTCAGGTTATCTTTATATTTATACATCTATAATTACACATCTGTAGTTATGCATCTATCTAGAATTAGTTCTCTTGGGAGTTAGATAATTTGAATCTTACAGAAGAAAGTATGTTTATGAAAATTGCGTGTGTACCAATTGTGATCTCTCTTTGCCTTTGTAGACATTTCAACACCGATTCACTCATTTGTGATTGTAATCTAAAATGGGTCTTGCAATGGGCAAGGAATGCTTCAGTTCGAATAGCGGAGGAAACGGTTTGTGCTTACCCCAGTGCTTTACAAGGACTGTCATTTCGTAACCTGAAGGAAAACCAGCTGATATGTGGTGAGCTGTACTCTCAGTTAACATTACAAATCGAAGTGGAATATGGAGAAAATACTAAAAAACAGAAATTATGCCAAAAAAATAAAAAGAGTAATAAATCTGACTTGCTTATAGGCCCAAGAAATTCAGATATATGGCACAGAAAATACAGCAGAGATTGAAAGAGAATGGAAAAAAATACAAGTTTCTTATTTCATACAAAGTAATATATATATTGCAAGAACACCACTGTCCTGTCTAAATATAAGATAGCATGTAATTACGATTTAAAACATTAACCCTTGATGGTAGGTAGCTCTGCATTGTATACTGCATGAAACTGACAATTGCTACAGTGATTTATAGAATGTTCCTTTCAAGTTATATCTCTGACACTGTAAATGTCAGATTTCATTCTTGCATTTTTCATTTTTATAAATCAGTAACTATAACTTTTAGAACTGCATTCTGGGAATGAATAGAACTTCTGCAGTAAGCTTCAGTTAGATCAAGTCTGTATTTGAAGATGTATAAATGAGTTGCTTTTTGGAAAAGATTTTCCACCATAGCAAGCATGGTGGATATGGTGTGAACAAGGAAACAAAAATATATGAATGAGTAAAGAAAATTCACCTTGCACTGAACACTGTCTAGCGAAGAGCAGACTAAACCAGAATTTTTTAAAGTATCATATACTGCAGAGAAAAAATCATTACCTAAGATGATGCTGGTGGGTTCCGTAATCAGAAGTATAATTTCACATGTATTTGATTACTCACAGAATCTTTGAATCTTTTACTTTCTTGAATGACAGAAAATTGCTGGGATGGTGACTTTGCTAATGTCTTACAGAAACAAAAGGAAAGTATGCTTTTATCCTAATAATCGCAAGAGGAATGATGTGTGTTACTAACACATTTATAGCTGAAGGGAGATCAGGGTTGACTAGAGTAATAACAAAACATTTGGTTTTGACAGCAAATGCAAATGTTAACAAGTTGGGAGAGATGTCAAAGGATGTGAATACTAGCTACAGACGGTCCATCAGCTGAATTGTTAAGGAAACACAGATACCTTTCTGGAGGCAAATAAGGAATAAGCTCTTGTGAGTGAAAGGCAGAGAGCTTTCCAGTAGTCTGAACATTTGAAAATCTGCAATACTTCTCAAGTAACAAGCTGCCATTTTATAGAGACCCAGCATGGGCATCTTCATAGAGATCTATTTCCCAGCAGGAAAAGTTCTTCTTCTGGCAATGCTGGAATAATCAGAAGAATTTATTAAGGACTTTTAATTGGTATTTCCAGGTTGCCCATGAATATGAGCCTGTGAATTTTACAGAGGAAATGAAAGCAATTTCTCAGAATTTCATACTTTAATTCCTAATTCCTTACCACACCTCTGATACAGAATTTATAATGCCCCATCTAGTTCTCACTGCTATTTATAATGTCCACAGAACACTTGACAAGATTTGTAATGACTGCCAATAGCTTGACATTGCTTTTAATATCCGATGGTTATATTTGCTGAGCCTTCCATCAGCTCTGTAGTGTCTGCCAAGTAATATGAGCACCACTTCATGGTGCTCATAATATCTGTTGGGCAGTTCACGGTGCCCACAGCATTTAGCAGTTTCATTTTCAGTAACTTAATTTGAACTTATGCATAGTAGAAGGCTGTCTGGCACTAAAATAATAACAGCTATTGAGAATGTTTTAAAAATAATGTGTGTTGAAATATGCATAGAGCTAATCAAATTAAGCATATCTTAAAGAAAATATTAAGTGTTTTAAAAATTAAAAACTCTGAATGTGAACATCTTCCATACTGTCACACATTTGTATTTATAGTTACTGCTCTTCCTTCTGCATGCTAGGAGATGTCATGAGGTATTGTAGAAGACAAGCAAAGAAAAGAAGAATGGAAGGGCAAAAATTTAAAAAAAGAAGGGAAATGGCAAAGATCTTTTCAAGCAAGTTAGGGAATGAACCAAAAAGTCAAAGTATGTGGAGAGGAAATTAGACAGTAAAAAAAATTTCTGGATACCTACAGGGAGCAGTTTGCCATGAGCTTTTAAGATTTATTCTATGTTTTGATGGGAAAAGCAGTCATCTTTCAAATTTCTTTTTGGCAAATCTTTCTCAGGCACCTGATAACTCACAACAGCCAAAGTAGTCGCCCACTGAAAACAGTTAAAAACCTACTTTGGGGATTTTTGTAAGAGTTAATTTAAGTAACTGCACAGTTGGGAATTCATGGGGTTCTGCTTGCAAAATACTTACATTTTCTTTAACAGAAATTTACAACTTTCAGAAATGTTTGGCTATAAAACAATTTTTGACAATGTTTGAAATAGGGCTGAAAAGTTAGTTTGATGATAAAAGGTAGATTTGCCTTTGTCTTTTACCTTAATTATGAGGTACTGCAGTGAATTCATAATGATATGGATGGAGTATCTTTCTGAAAAAGGTTTTTGACATTGGCTTCATGCAGTGTCTTGTTACTGTTTCTCCATGACTCCAAATAAAACTTGCACAAAAACTTAGAGGAGGAAAACTGCATTTTCCTGAGTACCAGTGCTATAAATTCTACCTGACATCTGATAGGAGTCTTTGATTTTTCCCTTGTGCACATCATCATCATCAGAAATGGATTCTGTAGGCCACTCAGAAAAGACCAGTCTTTCCACTCAGGAAAGACCTGTATGAGTTTTTTGTCTTAAGAAGATTACAAAAGATTGATCTTAAAGCTGTGTTTTGATTATTTACACTGATGAATGAGATATTAGAATTTAGTTTCTCAGTCCCAAAGCTGTATTGATGCTACTGAACTGACAACAATATGTAGTAAAAGTTCACTTGTTCTGCAAATTATGATTGACATACAACTCTGGTGGAGCCTTTTTCTGTTAGAAAACGTTGATTCATCAAAACAGGTGTTTGGAAAAATGCTGACTTTCTTGTCTCCCCCAGTTAGATTTTATTTAAAGTTTAGAAAGTAGTTGACATGATATCAATAATGATTTGGCTAAAAATGATGTAAATATTTACTAAATTACACAAAAAATATTGCAAAGATCAAAGTATAAAAATCATTTTATAGTGCTTTAAGATATTATTATTTATTTGTTTCCACCACAAAGAGAATTATCTAATTCTCCTGGGACAGCATACTTTCTCATGCAGGTATACTGCAAGTTATAGTATTGCTTTTTTGCATATATATATTTTCTCTACAGATGTGTATAAATAAGTAATTGGGACCATGCTATAACATTTTTTCAATTAAAAGAATAAATTCATTCAAAAGTAAGAAAGGACATAAGGATAGTAAGAAATAAATTATTTTTGCTTAATGTATTTATGCACAATAAATTAATTTTTAATTCCTTATCATTATGCATTTTTTTATGTAGAGAGTGGATAGGTTTAGATCTTTTCTTGGTGTCAGTAGCTTTTCAAGTTTATGTAGTCTACAAGGTCTAATCTTGGTCATCATCTTGTTGCATGGACCTATAAAGCAGTCAGGTTAAAAGAACTACACGTAGTGTCTTGCAGTTCTCAGGAAGCCTAAATGTAGAGAGGCACCTAGATTTTTTTTCAAGTCACTTCACTCTGTTTGACCAGATAGTTTGATACGTATACATCCATGCCATCTCATCACAAGCCCTTCAGGCAAGCAAGTTTTGTTATGTCACCCTTTCTCTTCCTCTTTTTGTCCTTACCTTTCCTAGCAGTCTGCCGAGAGGCAGTCTGGCAGTAAACCTGATAAAGCAATCTTCAACAGGCTTGACTGGCTCTCAGGCCATGTTAGCAGAGCTCATTCTAGCCCTTTGCGTCAGACCCTTTCATGAGGAACTGGCTAACTGTGATATCCCAAAACTATTCCTCAGGGAATAGGGGAGAGAATTGGAGGGGTAAAGGTAAGGAGATTCACAGATTGAGATAGGAACAATTTAATAACTAGAATAAAATAAAACTTAAAGTAATAATTACAATAATAATGATAATGAGTGATGCACAGTGCAATTGCTCACCACCCACCGATAGTGATCACAGAGGAGCAAAAATACTGAACCTGAAACCACAATTCTAGAAGAGAGAGAGCCAGAATTCCGTCCAACCTTAATTTATATACTGAACATGATGTTATATGACATGGAATATCCCATTAGCATATCCAAATGCCAATTTGAATCCATCACTGCAGACTAGCAAAACATGGTAAGCTGGAAAGTCCTTGATTTCCCAGCAACAACTAAAAACATCAGTATATTATCAACATTCTTCTCATACCAAATCCCATATTGTGTCCAAAACATAGTACTATTCTAACTACTGAGAGAAGAAAATTAGCTCTATCCCAGCCAAAACCAGGACAGACTATAGGACAAGAGTTAAAAGAAGTTCTAAGATACGGTATTATTTATTCATCTATATTGTGCACATCTCTCTAAAACCCATGTTGTTGCAATAATTACAACCAACAAGGGCAAACGGAGACAATTAGCAAAGCTAGTATTAATGCATGTCCTTTGTATACCATCCTCGGTCAAGAAACTTCCAGATGAAGGAAATAGATATAAGCTCAAATGTTAGATACATTCATTTTAAAATGCAGTCTTGGGGGGGAAATATGATGGAAATAGAACTTGCAAAGCACAGAGTAATGGCAAATTACAAAATAAAATATTGCAGCTAAGTAATTTTCCTTGCTTGTATTAACATGGCTGAGAGCAGCTGTTTTTATGGGGGTAGAGTAGCCTCCCTCGGCTCAGGAGCCTGTTTCTCAGAGGCGCTGAGTATCCAGAAGCTGGTTTTGAATTCTCTTGTTGCTCTGGGTGCTCTGTGTCCATGAAAATCAACTGTAAGTGTGTTTCACATGGCTCAGAGGAGTTGTTACTGTATGTTATTTTGAAAGTATGTATTAGGACAAAATGTGTATTCTATTCATGGGTAGTGCACCCATTGGTTGCGATGAATAGAATTGTAACTGTTTACTTCAAACTTGCAGTGAGAAATTGTTTGGGTTGGTTCATAATTTACTCATAGTGTTAATAGTAAATTAGGACTACCACAATGGATGACAAGGAATGAGTGCTCAAAATACAAAACTGGAGTTTTATCTGTATAAGATCTGTGTGATTAGGTTTCTAGCATGCCTTAGGAGGTTGTCTACTGAGAAAAGTGTTAACACTAAAGAAGAATAAAAATCCATCCTACTGAAAATAGAGGTGAGAAAGAATGGAAGATAATAGCTACAAGTTGTAAGTGTCCAACAGTGTTGGAATTATTACTCAGTCTCTGAATTCTGTAAACTACTTTAGTTTAAAGTGTTAGCTCATGAGTGAAATTAACAAGTTGTGACTCATAAAATATTATTGAAATAAGCTTTTTTTGGTATAATAGACTCCCTACTTAGGAGGTGTACTTCGAAGGGAGGGATACAAATAGCAGAGCTAGATCCTTTTATGGCTTCTGTATTCTGCAATACAATTCATTAAAAGATTAATGGAAAATGTAAATAATATATTGTGAGGAGGGGATATAGTTGTTAGGGAATTGTTTGTACTTAAGCAACACCGTGTCTTTTGTAGTTTGTCTCACTTCACTGAGAATCAGAGTAATCATCCTCTAATGGAGAAGAGTCAGGTTAAAATGCAAGCACTTTCTGCTCTCATGCTCTGTAACTGTACACATAAAAACGGGCACAAAGCAAAAAAATAAGAAAGCACATTTATATTCTTTATACTTGTGTACTTAGAGATTTCTTGACCATCGTAAGATTTAATTTCTTACATAGAAAGTTATTAAGTACTTTCATAATTACTTACGTACTGTCACGTTTTCTCATATATATTTCTCATGCTCAAATATCAGCTGAACATTAAGGCCTATTTCTCTCAGGCCACATGCAGCTCCCTAGTCTATTTTCATAAGTAATTTTTTTTTTTTTTTCAATCTTACCTGAAATACCACAAAAATTCAGAACATTCAGGACATTTTAAGTCTATTAGTGTAAAACGATTGGGGAAAAAAGAGAACATTTTATTTTCTATACTTCCCGTATAAAGTACTTTAATTTTCTGAAGCAGCTTTTTATTCTTGACAGATGTTCGTATACAGTGTGGCTTTAACCACTTTCTCAGCAAGAGGAATAGCAATGTTTTAGATGCTAGATATATTGAAATGACCTTATAATTTTACCTGATGTGCTTGCACATTGTTTTCCTTTCGTCCCTAGGAGAGTAAGTCTGTTTCCACTGTGCAATAGTAAGAACTTTTAAGAAGTATATACTTTTAAAATGCCAAAAATATAAAAAAATAGATTGATATTGGGAAATTCAATCTTTGAAAGGAGACTTTTTCAACAGTTAAATTTAAGCCTGGAATCAGCTGAATGCATTCAACTTCATTTTGCATCAGCTTTTAAGAATACTTTCAAATATTTTGTGCGAGGGGTATTGGGTGAGAAATGAGATTTGAAGTTGCTTTTTTCATATGGTGACAAAAATTAATTATCTACATTGCCTTTTGAGTCTTAAAATGATAATTGTATACATCTGCAAATAGATTGTTCTTAAAAGTTTTATTTCCTACATGAAATATATTGCAATAACAAATACTGGCTCAAAGTTTACAAGGAACATTTTTGCTTGATTTATTTCTCTCATAGTACACACAACATTTCTTTGGTCTCATTTGTTATTTACTTAAATTTAGGAATGGACTTGAGATTATTTTTTCAACCATTTCTTTATTTACAAGTCGTTCTTACTACATTAACACAATGTAAATATTGAATTGTGGGGGTTTTTTCAGTACGTAGTAACTGACTAAACTCGAAATCTCAAGTACAAAGAATGATGGATTAATTATCCAGATTTAGATTCCAGTCCTGCCGTTTCTTGGCAGCCTACAGATAGCCTGCTGCATTCATGCGGAGCATCATTGTCTTCAAGAATATGCAAGATCAAGACTTCAGCTCCAATTCTGCAGGGAATGCCTAATCATGTGAATAGGTCTAATTATATTGAAATAGGAATATTCCCATTAGTAACCTTTCACAGGATTAGGTTTTGCAAGATACAGATAGTGATACAATTAGCTGTAGTTAAATCCTCTTGCCATTGTTTCTATTTTACAATGTTAGCAATTCAGGATTTTCTTTAATAACAAAATATGGATAATAGCAGAATGTCTGTAAATCAATAATGTAACTGTACATTTTATGTCTTTCAAAGATGAGTGTGGTAGATTCATTTTCTGTCAGAGCTAAGTGGCCCATTTTAAATATCAAGGTTTTCAATACATAACCATTTGGTAGTATGAAACCAACAATGCTCTAACTTTTTGGCTCCAAATCCTAAATTTCTCATCCTAATATGATCAGTCTCAAACTAGAAAAAAAAAAGGAATATGATGCCCTACATTTAATATTAAACATTATTATCTGATTTCTTTAGTGGTAATTTAGAACAATGCTGCAAGGTTGGGAGCACAAAATTAATGACATTTAAAGCTTATAAGCTTGAGATAACAGAATTATTAAAATGGTTAATTGAGAAACTTAAAGGATGAGGTTTTACTACTACATATTTTCTTGCATCTGTGCTCACACATGAAAATATGGTTCAACAGATGCTAAAAATGTACCATTTTTCTTCTCATAGCTTACTTTTAAACTACATCGGTGATTTTTAATGTACAGTTTTATCTGATTTTCTAAATTGTCTTTGCCTGCATGTTCCAAAAAGCATGCAAAATAACTAAAGGAAAATGTAGCTAAGGTGTAGTGAGTAATATCAGTGAAATGAAGCTTCTTTAGTCTACAAAACTTCTGCCCTTGGAGACTTGACTGGCCATCTCCAAAAGCTAGTTGCTCATGAGCAAAAGCAATGATAAGACAGTCCGCCTTGACTTAAGGCCCATGGAGTATCCCAGAATCTATATTCTTTATTCTTAACATGGTAACATTTACATTATAAGACTAGGGTTAAGTTTTATACTGGTAATTTCTGGATAAAATTATATAAGCTTATTTGCCAAATTTATGTTAATACTGACCAGTTAAGAGCACTGATTACAGTTTATTGTAATTAATCTTAATTGTTCTCGTGGGAGAGTTCCTTATAAAGCCTCCATCCTGACATGCTCTGTTCTAATTAAGTGGAGTATACCATAGTGATATTTCACATTTTTATAGCACACTTCATCATACGGCACTTTCTTTAATATATTTATGAAAATGGCTTTAGAGAGCTGCAATTTCTGACACTGTTAGCTGGGCTGAGAGGAGTTTGGAATGGAAAAATGTCATACAATGACTGGGACAAGTTCTTCCTTCAACAGAACTGTCACTTGTTCAGCATCTTTTATGACTTTTACATTTCTTTTTCAGTTGACATTCTCGCAGCTTAGATGGGTACTCACGCAGCCTGCTGGACTCTGGGCAGTTAGGGGCAATCACTGCCACTCTTGTGACCATCCCTTGGTCTGAGTGTGTAGTAATGATATGAAAATAAAAAGAAGGCAGCTAGTGGTGCTAAAAGTTTGGAAAGATGAGTGGGTGCTACCACTTCACTTCCCAGATAGATAAAGTTAATCAATATATTTTGTAGACCTAGGTGCTTTATCCTTGCCACTGCTCAGCCATTTTTATTAACTGCAAGCTGTAATGAGTGTGCATAGGCATAAGTCTGCTGGCTTGCTTGCCATAAAGATAATTTGAGTAATCAAAATTAGCTTTCTAGCAATGGCTTCTGATGCTTGCCAGTAAAGGAATTTGTGTTGATGAATCTTCCAATAACATACCTGTCAATATGTCATGGTCTTCAAGTTCCAGGATGTGGCAAATAATCAAATGCTCCCCAGCTTCTAAAGTAGACTTCTGGAACAATTTGAAAATGAGAAATTGAAAAGTGGCAGCAGTTTTGTTTGATAAGCAAGAAATCGGTGATGAAAAAAAGTCTTTGTCCATTCTTTTAAATTTCTGCTAGATATGCCAATGCAAAACATGGGCTTTATTTTGATTAACTGATTACCTAGAATTAAACATTGAATTTCCTATTGTGGAAATTTTTCAAGTAGCTGTTGCCATTTTACAAATTAATGTTATGATATTTAACATTTATGTGAAATGCTATTAAGTGAAACCTACTACCTCTCTATTTCTCTGCCTCTAATTTACTACCAAGTAAATCACTGCTGTCATCAGTAAATAAGAAAGTATTTTTCCAGTGCTCCCTTGCTTAAAATGGTTGTAATGGACACAACATGCATCAGTCCCTAGACCCAGTGCAAAACTGATAATTTAGTTTCACGGGGGCTTATAAATCTGGGGGAAACTGCTGTAGGTAGAGAGAAGTTAAATAACTTTGTCATGGCTGGACTTGTCATCCACCTGCCAAGTGCTGGGTGAAACCTGTATGAGTTGGATTTGCTAAAAGTGACTAGATTTGAATTGTACTTTTTCCAGCCCAGCTTTTCTTAGTTTCTGTGCAGGTGTAACTTATTTTAATTAAGTAAATCTGAGAAGTTATGGAATACAAGTGCTTCTCAGTGAGGCTGTCATCCAAAGCTATGATTGTCACTCCTCTTGGCATAACTGTACTGACTTTAATCTTCTGTTTTGTAGATATGGGGTATATTTATGAGTTTAGCTAACCCAGATAACTGAAGCATCAGTAGCAGTGGACTGTGACAGCCTGGGCTCACAGTGCTTCTAACTCACTCAGGATAAATCCTGGGATTGCTACTTCTGTTCAGCTCCCTGCAGCAGCGTCTACATTCTTATCAGTGCCTCAGTCCACTGGCTCTGCTATGCCTGCTTGTGAGACATGCACCCATTTTTGCTCTTTTTCTCAGCTTTGATGGCTTTGCAGAAGTTTGCAGGAGTAAAATGTAATACAAAATTTGTAACTTAAAGTAAAATAGTATACATGTTTGAAGTCTTACTCTTTGGTTAGTAGCTGCTATTTCAGTGTAGCACTTAGCATTACAAAACATAAACCTGTGATTTAACTGTGTGTTGCTGAGAAAAAAAAAATACATCTACTTTATGTTTCTGTCTGAAAAGCATGTGTGAGTGTGAAAAGGACTGATAAAATGGTGTGGAATATGCCTTGCCCTGCCAGCATTATGAAGTTGGTGGATATAAGAAGATATTACACAAACAGAAACTACTTTTTCTGCAGTGAGTTGTAATAAATATGGTACAAAGCCTTCTTGTCCTAAGCCCGAAAGACTTATTTTGATGTGTTTAATACATGTTGGCATCTGTATTTTCTTGATATTATGTTAAAATTGGAGCCAGACAAAGCTTTTATTAAATCTGAAGCTTGGCTCCAGTTCTGTATTCATTCTTGACTGCCTTGGCATATGGCACTGTCTGTGACCTTCTACACCAAAACTTTAGTTATTGTCAGCAAATTTTGCAATATGAAAATTGGCATTGGTGTACTAGCACCTCCCCTTCTTGGCAGAACTGTCCTTCAGAGCAATTCTGATGTCTCTTGTCTTCAGTTCCCTTCAGTAAATATCAACAGATATAATTTGCTGTGTCAGCAATTCAAATTTTTAACTAATGTTTTTCAATTTGTTTTTCCTCATCTGTCCTTTTTATTGGACCAGTTCCTTTACTTTGTCCTCACTTCCACCTTTCCCCCACTGTGCTTTCCATGCACATTGCTTTCCCACTGCGATTGTATACAAATATTAGAGCTCTAACTCCCACTTTTGTCAGCAGGATGTGCCGCACTCTGTAGGCACACTCAGTTAAAATAAAAAGCCCATTGGCAATACAATAAATCAAGTGATTAACAAGAAGCAAAATGCCAACCTCTAGCTTTTTTCTGTCCCAAAAGCTTGTGGTGCACTGTAGCAAACTGGATTTTCTACCAAGAGGCAGAATTCAACTGTGTATCCTGAGACATGAGCAGTAATACTGCACTGATGTGTGGGCAACCTGGAGAAACCTGTGGATTTCCTATTTCTGACTGTGTAAAAGCTGCCAATAGCAAACAAAGCCAGTTAATGAGGGACAGAAAATGTATATCAGAAAATCGTTGTTATTGTAAATCAAGAGTGGAATGTGTTAGTGTATTAACCAGGATTATGCACTTAGCAGCTATTTAGCTGTAGAGGGTTGTGCTCCCCAGGTTATAGGTTGTGCAGGAGAAAATGCAACAAATGTGGCTGGAGGTAGGACGTAGTTTCATTTTCCTCTGATCATGTCTCCAATACATTGTACTGGTCGTGTTGAAGAATGTCTAGCCAACTTTCTGTGATGTTTAGGCAAATCTATTGCATGCACCATTTTTTTTTTTTTTTGTGCTTACAGATTTGATTTTGGTCATTCACTCAGAAAACAGTAGTGTCCATTCATTAGAAATGCATACATTCTAAGTGTGATCATATTGTATTTAAAATGTAGCTAAAATGCAGGTTAAAAATGCATTTTATGTTATGTCCTTTAAAAGCATTTGTATTTCATGTATGTCCAGTGACAGCAGTGTTTCCTTCACATTCTTCTCTTTTCCATCTTTTAGAACAGTAAAAAAAAAGCCAAAATTAGATGGAAAATTGAACTATTTTTAAAATCTCAAGAACTGAATGGTAAGGAAAAGACAGAAAGTATTTAATGTGTGTGCATGTGTGTGAGATAAAATATTTTATAAAAATATTAAGGGCATACACATTGGAACATTTCCTTAGAGCTTCAGTGCACCTTACTGGTTTTCTATTTTAGCGAATCGTTATTAAAATAATTTCTATTTTTCCAGCTTCATATATGTCTTGGGGAACTGCATGCATTAAAATGTGTGCAGGGATATACTTTCTGTGAGAAGGACTTTTAAGTGTTATTCTAATTCAGTGGTATTTGAGTAACCTGATTCCTCCTCCGTATGTCGTCAGTATTCTAGTCTAGAGCTAATCTGAAATACAAGAATAAAGAATCTGGCCTTCAGTCAACAAAACCCTTTTCTGCTGAGAAGTGAAAGATAAAGAAAAAGATGTAATTACTGTAATGACAGGTTAGACCTTTAGATTCATGCTGCAATCAGTGATCCCTGTGGTGCTCTACTGCAATCACGGTTTAGTGCTGACTAGAGCAACAAGACAGGTAAAGACTGTAAAACACTCCAGCAGCCCTTGATCTTAATGCCTACAGAAGAGTCACACTTCTCATTTGCAGATGGTGGTGCTGGCTCTAGACTTGAGGGCAGCAGAGTGGATTGTCTTGGAAGGAGAATCTTGGAATATTTTTGATGTGTGTAAAAATTAAATAAATAAAATCCCCCTAAGTTAGTCCCTCCCCTCCCAGGATGCAATAGTAAACTGTACATTTTTTTTTAATCTTATGAGTCTGTTGTATCTGCAGTACACACACACACACACACACACACACACACACACATATATGAGCATCACAGATTATATATATTTATTTGGTCTTTAGTAATCACATAATCAAAGAGAAAATTTCTGTTGTGTAGGTATATGCTAGCTAGAGCTGTTATATTTCAAGTGCTGTCAAATCAATGCCAAAATCATTCCAAATACTTTCAGAGTTTTTTACTTCTTACTTTACTCTTAAAGTCAAGCTTTAAAACATATGTACAGCATTAGTAAATACTTTTATTTTTATTCTGAATTTGAAGGATTGTTGGATTATGGATTTAAAATAAGTATTTCCAGCTGATGCTGACGGAACTATACAATCATTTTATAACCATTCAGGATAAAGGGTATTGGCCCTAATCCTGAAACTCTTATTGATGCAATTAATCCTCATATCTGTGAGCTGTGTCACTGAAGTCAACTGTAACTTTTGCAGGAGTAATAGTTGTAGAACCAGCCTCAGCCATTTAAGTCATTATTATCCCTGGAAAACAAGAGATTAGCTCATTTTTTTGTAGACATCATAGAGATTAAAAGTAGATGTTTTACAAAAGTACTTAAGTGTATCTTCCATGGTCTGGAAATGTCAGAATCCATAGTAATTTTACTAGTTTCACTTTGAAAATGAGCTTGCAGCATTATTTGTTAATTTGGCCAACCCAAATACGTACATTCTCAAAGGGTTCAGCTGGTCAGAAGGGTATTCTTGCCTAATGTTAAACCAAAAGTATGTTTCATTCACTTTACATCTTTGTTGGCACATAGGCTGATTTGAGAAGAAAAAGAAAATTAGTAGGTTGTTGATATGACTGATGTCAATCAAAGGATCATTTTCACCTGTTTTGATATGCTGCAGGAAAAAATGGTTTCATTTACTTTTGATCATTATTTGACAAAATCTGTACAGAATACTTCATTCCCGCTCCATTTCTGGGTTTGGTGGTTCCCAAGGCTGAGCAACAGAAGTGATAACAGAAAAGCCTTAGAGAACAACTATAAAGGCAGAGATAAATTCAAAGTGATAGTGTTACACTACATCCATACGCCAGGCAAGTTATTTAGCTTGACTTAAGAAATATTTATGCTGTAGTTCACAGTCCTACTACTTCATAGCCTGTGACACATAGCACAATGTGTCACTCACTGCATGACCAAAAACATTTGACAAGATACAATATCCTCAGTTAAAAATTACTATATTCATGATGTTTTATTTCTATGAGTAGTAGATATTGCTGTTGAACTCGTGACAGTATGTTTATTTTTCTGGACTCTATTTTCATAATAATTCCATTAATTTATGGCTAAATTTCCACACCATAACTTTTCCTTATATTCTATAATTGACATCGTAATGCAACACCAAGATTGCAACCTTTTGGAGAGAGGTTCTCTCCATCTTCTAGTAAAAACCTTTAATATAAATGACTAAGACCAAGCCTGCAGCTATTATGAATGAGGTATTAATTGGTTTACTTTTTCTTCTTTTAGTTAAAAGCCAAATATCATATAAAAACACTAGGTATGTTTCAAGGAATTTTTAGTAACACATCCATGTCCACAAATAATAGGCACAATCAGAAGATGAACTACAGGATGTATACACAAGTAAGGAGGGATTTCTGAAGCCTGCTCTTTATAGTCACAGCAGATTTACAATGTTACAGAAGATAGTAGCTAGCCCCTTAATCCTCTGTGTGCTTCTCCCAGACAGCAATATCACATATTAAGTCTTGTATAAATCCTGTGTATTATGCTGGTCAGTATTCTTATTCTGTAAAAAAGTAGAAGTGATCCCTCTCACTGTTTATTCAAAGCAGGTGATGAACATACTATTTAACATTTAAATTTCCCAGTAGTATTGAGGGCCCAAAGCAAGGTTTATAAATACAGCTTTTCACAATTAAAGTGTTCCAAAGACAACATCTGAATGACATAAAGAAGCACATTAGTTTGGGATGCTGAGTAAGAAGAAGAACAAACACTATGGGTAGTCCACAAATTTTAGCAATTGTAGAACCAGTGATTATGGCTTGCATTCTGGTTAGGCAGGGTAAATTAATCTGTATTTATTATGGGCAATAGAGGATTTTGAGGAGAAATTCTAAGGAAGATGAAATGGTGTGCAGTGAAATGGAAAAAAAAAAAAGTTAAATTACTCATCAGAAAAATAGATGTTTGACATAGTTCCTAGTGGTGCAAGTGTGGAGAATAGATATTAATGATGAGAGGCCTTTTAATGAAAACAGAAGGAAAATAATAGAGACGATCTAGCTTAAAAATTCCATTTCCTCATCAAGGTAGAAGGATTTACAAGGTGCAAAACTGTAGACATTTTGTTTAAGGTATTTTAAGGTAAATTTTGTTTACAATTGCAGTTGTAAAGTGAACCATGCTCAGTCAATTGCTTTGGCATTGTAGGCTGAGGTGAAAAGGTTGTATTTTAGGAATTATTGTGCAAGATGCTTATGGTAGTGTGTTCATCAGTCACATGTGATTCCTTAGTATTTTTATTACATTTAGAATTCTGTGTGATGGTAACAAAGTATCAGAGGTAGTAATTTTCTTCTCTTGCCTAAGGAGACTATATCAGAAAAAAAATAAAATAAGTTTTTTCCTTTTTTCCATATTATCCCATAGAAGACAATCTTCTTTCTTTAGGTGCAGAGCCTCTGTTTAAATTACTTTTCCTAAAATGCTCCTTTTCAATGTTCTGATACTGATTTAAAGAAATACCATTAATCTCACAGTGTATAAAAAATATTTTACAGAAATTGTGTTAAGGTAGTGTCAGAATCTAGAAATAAAAATGGAAGAAAACAAATACTGTCTAGAGATTTAGTCTGTACAGGCACTGTAGTATTAAAGGCTATAACCTTCAATCAATGCCAAATCTATGAAATTAGCAGACCTTCAGCAGTCCCAAAAATGCATATGCCTTCCAAATTTACAACGCTATTTATTTTTTATTGTGTTTAGGCATTTGAGGATGTGATGATGGCAGCTGGTTTTTTGTAAGATTCTGCTTAAAATAAGAAAGTGCAATATTTTTATTATTAGGGTGTTTTCTGGGGAAAGACATGGGAGATAAGATTCATAAAATAAAGTGAAATGCACTCCACTATTAAAAAGCAGAAAAAGCTATTTAAATATTTAATTTTGAGTAACCATCTAGAGAGTAAAGATTACTTGTGAAAGAGGCAGAAAGAAGTAGAGACAGGGAAATGAGAAATCATAGGGACAGTTGAACTTCAGGGGAAGTTTTAACTTCTGTTATTAGTATTATTATTATCCAAATCCCAGGCATATGAGATACTTTAGGTTCCCTAGAGTGAGTAAATTTTGTTCTGGAGCATAGGGGGAATTTCATCCACTGACAGTGAAGTGGTCTTATGAATGTTAACTGTACCTGTATTAATCACTGTATTTTTTTCTTTAATTGGAAGACTGATTTTTTTTTTTTTCTGTAGTAATGCATCCTTCTTTGAGTAGGAGCTGCACTGGAGCATCTCAAGAGATCCCTTCCAACCCCACCCACACTGTGAAACCCATTTTCTCCAGTTATTCCAGTAATCCTGTAATTATCTGGGCTCACACCAATGAAAGAAATGTTGTCTCTAGAATTCACAACATGATCAGACTTAAGTTTGTGGGCATTTATATTAGTGCTTTAATGTTAAGATCTAGAGAAGCTACAATGGTTTACAATTAATTCACAGTATTCAGGAGAGGAATTAATTGTGAGGTATTTTTTTCCTGTTTTGTTTGGTTTGTTTTCTTCTCTTTTACCAGCAGCTGGGCCTCTGGAACTTCCTCTTTTTGAGCTGATTCCTTCGCAAAGACAAGTGGTTTTTCATGGAGACCGCTTGCCGTTTCAGTGTACTGCAACATACGTTGACAATACCACCCAAGTATATTGGTACCATGCTGGTCGTCTGATCGAAACAGATGAAGAAAGTGGCGTATTTGTGGAGGACAGCATCATTCATGACTGCTGCTTAATTACACGGTAACGTATACTCCTTGTAATAGTCAGACTTTTAGGCAAGGTGAACAGATACAACACTTGCAATAAGCCTCATTAAAACATGGGTCAGGAGTTGTTTTATTTGAAGCAATTGCATGCTTGAATTCGAACACACACAGGTATAGGTTTTTCATGGCTATGAATGGCTGTGGTTCCAAAACGTATTTCTTGTGTCTTAAGTATCCAGATTTGAGCAACTATGGATTTGAAACAGATAAAAACAAAGTTTCTTACACAGTAAACCATGAGAAGAAACTGAATTTAGAATAGCTTCAGTAGTGTATGAGTGACTTACAGACAAACTACTTCTTCGTGATGCCATCAAGAAGGTTGGATTTTGATCTACCTGTAAAGAACTATCAATTTGAAAGGCTTGGATTAATTTTTGTAGGCTCCAATATACTGCATCCTATGTTCTTTAATTAAGTAATCTCATACCTGTTTCTTATTAAAATTTTTCTCAAATTTCTATGGCTTTTACCATCTGTGTGCTTCTGCGTGCTTGAGCCACAGATGTCTACAGAAACCTTTGCTGATGTGAAGAATGCAAGAGGCATTAAGTAGAATAGGCTTCTATAAAAGAAGTAACAGCTATTTGGCAATGATCATACCGTTCCAGTTTTGCTTCAGTTTTCCCTTTTCAATCTTATTTAATAAATTATTACAGATTTCAGTGTTTATTTTTGGTTTTCGTCACAGAGCACAGACTTGTCACTAAAAGCTGTTGCACACGTCCTTTTGTCCTCTGCCAATTTCCATCATTGATCAAAAAAAAGAGTCTGATTCTGGGTCTATGTTCTGCCTTTGTCTTTGTAGAAGATGGAGTGAAAATAGCCATGCTAATTAGCTCTGGATCATCATTAACATCTTTTCACTCAAACAGTTTCTATTAATATAATTGACCTGAAATGCTTCTTGAACTATCAAATGAAATTTATGAAGGGAGTCAAATTAATTCCTCTCCACTGGGGTTTTACAGCTTTATTGATTTTAATTTTTTCTACTCACTGATTATTTGACCCCTTCTGGAGTCGTATAGATCTAGAGGCGTAGATCTGACCTATTCTCACAGCTATGGGCTTTCTTCTAATACCAGTGTGTATGGCTGTAGTGGATAATGAAAAAGACTATTAGACCAATTAGTGTGCTAATGCCAAGTGCATGAGCTATTATATAACTGCCAAGTCACTTAAATTAAAACATGTTCTTCATATTTCCATGATATCAAAATTAAAAGACATGCTGTTAATCACCTCATTATATTTTTCAACTGAATTATATTTTCCACTATATAAGCAATTTGTAAAGCATAGTAATAAACTGAAATAAATTGTCTAAAAATGTTAAGAGCTTCAAAATAGCTATCCTTTTTAAAAAGCTAGTTTAGAAGTAGCTTGACTGAATTTCACCTTGTATTGCTTAGTTTTTGCCAGATTATAAAATAAAAATAATTATCTACCATAGCAATATTTTAATAAGGATCACTGATCTGCTACCTGCCTCATTTACTATGCCATTAAATAGATAACCTTGATGCTCATTTTGCATTATGTACTGGGACCAGGTATTCAGAAAGAATATTCTCTAAATATGTCATCATATTTGCTGTTATAGACTAGAAAAATCCAAATTATGTGATACAGTCTGACAAAATGAGACAAGATATTTTAAAAATTAAACTCACAATCCTTAAAAAGCTAAAGCTTAAAACATTTTAGTTGCTCATTTATTTGAGCTATCAACATCATCAACACTGTACTGCATTGTCCTTATCCAGTCAAAAATGCTAATTCTTTGAGCAATCATACCTATGCTTTGATCAAAAGATTGATTATTAACTTACTAAAGGCATAAGATACCTATACTTTTGAAACCAGCTTTCAAAAAACATACTATTTTGAAGTCAATTTAAAAAAAAAATATAAATTAGAGATGCATTGTGCCTTCATGTTGTAAACGAGAAAACATTGGTCAAGTAATGACTGTAAAAACTCTCTTCAGCATTTCTTAATTTTAATCCATCATCATGACCATATATACTATAACTCCATTTTAAAATTATTATTACATATTAATATGTAATAGCATGCTTATTACTTTACAATAGTATGTAGTAATATGCTTATTATATGCTATTGCACACTAATTTGTGATATTTCTTTAGGCTAAATCACAGGTGTATGAGACACTGTGAAACATCAGAAGGATTATAACTCCCTGATGTTAAGTATAAGATTTGTAGTAAAAATGAAAGTAATTTAAAATCAGTTCTTACAGTGTCATATTTTGCCTTCCTATAACTACTCTTTACGGCAAACTTCCACTCTGTGACTTTCTGTGATTTCACTAAAGGACAGGCTTGGGTTTGGGCTGCTTAGCAATTTAAAGATTTCTGGATCTAGTTTTGAACGAAGAGGTGTAGTCCTGTTCCAACAGCTACTTATTCAAACATTTTTAGTTGGTTATTTTCTTGAGTAGTTCCAGATATTTCTGGACATGGATTTACAACACAAATGTCATACTAAACCCTTCTGTTTTATTAACTAGCACAGTAGAAGGATAAAATATCCAAATGTGTATTTTTGTCTCCTATGATAAAGCAGAATAAACTAAAATAAATGTTTTTGTTACAATAGTGAAACTAAATTTTTGAACTGGATTCCGGCCTGTGACATTTTTCTTGGCAAAGAGTATTCCCTTATAGGAGATCTTGAGAAGATGTTTTCAATTCGACTGCAAGCTCGCATTTACCATTTCTTGCCAATGATAATAATATTGGATTTTGCTCATGTCAAACTTTCTGTCATTATGCCTGTGTATAAATGTCATAGTCATACATGAAAATATAAATGTGATCTGGAACTAATTTCCTGTCATCTGTGAATGGATGTAGCTGAAATTTTTACTTGTGTTTCCATGAAGACAGCCTAATTTCTGAAGCCTGGATTATTAGATTATCAGTTTGATCACAATAAGTGGCAGTGAAACAATCCATATCCCTGAAGCCACGTAGAAGGCAGATTATGTATGATTCGCTGCAGCACAGCATCTTTCCCAACTTCTCTACTGTTCACTTTCAATGTCTGGAGATGCTAGGAGGACAGTTATTAGAATATTAAACTAAAAAAGGAAAAATATTTTAGTTTTATGAACAAAGCAACTCCGCAGTAGTAGAGAGATTTTAATTTTTAGGAAGTTTCTTCTTTTCCCCATAGCCTATGACAATTTTAAAGTCTTTTAGTTGTGTTCTGTAAATACTTGTGTAGAGTATTTAATAGTGCTTATGTCTCTGACAGCTGTAATAGCTGCTCTGGGACCGTTGCAGTTCACAAGTGCTCTTTCTGAAAACATGAAACTGTGCAGAAAGTTAAGAACCCATAAAAAGGGGTGTTACAACTGGAAAAATTAACATACTCCTAACTAAACCTAGGATAGCAGGTGTTAGTATCAGATGTTTTTCAGAGAAAAAAAAAAAAGGAGGTAATCTTAAGAATCTGGGGTTTTTTAAAGCATGTAGTGCTTCCTTACATTTTGACAGCAGTCATTGCCAATATGGGAGGTTCAAAAGTAGATAATGAAAGAAATAATAATAATGTTTGAAATGAGAACATGGAACTACAGCTGATCCTTTAGGTGTTACAAGGATAGGGGCAATAGTAAGAAAGTAGATCTTAAAATTTATATATAAAACATGTATACTTATTTCAGAAAGCTGCTTGTAGAAGTATATGATTATGTGAAAGTCTCCAAAACTTCCACCTGAAAAAAGAAATGTCTAATAGCAAGGAAGAGTTATAAACCATGATCCACTTGTACTGTAATAGTGAAGAAATTGGGAGAAAAATAAAAAGGAATACAGTGTTGTGGATTAAAAATTACGATCACAATTTTTGTAATCTAAAGGGTTTTTCGAGTTCAATTAATAATTTTTAAGTGTTTGAAATGATCAATGTAGCTATTAATAAATAATTTGGAATTTGACTGAGACAATTTCGCTAAAAGAATTCAGGTATTTAAGGTATTATTAGTGAAATAAATAAATATGAGTACAAATCGATTTCTGGAGTAGCCAAGTGGTATCATGACAAGTTTGAAATCTAGGCAGGCATACTGTATAAGAAAGAACAAAACATTTCCAGAAATTCTGGGAGAAAGACAGAAATTCTATACCTATTTTTTGTGGAAAGAATCCAAATGCCCCCTGAACTCTTAACAGATTCTGGCAAGAATACATCTGGAAAAGGTATGAAGCAATCAGTAGTGGTTTGGAGTGATAGTGGGTTAAGAAAAGTCTGAAAATGGAACATCACTGATTAGCATGTTGCTAGGTTGGATGCATAACTGAAAGTTCATCTGTGTGCCAAATCATGGCAAAATATTAGAGATTCACTCCACACAATACTAACAAAAAGAAATGTTAGAACATATCCAAAAGATCTGATGCAGAAATGCAGATATCTCACAAGAGCTTTGTGTTATGCTGTCATGAGCATTTGGAGATGAGCAGCTGAGGGTCATACTGAGAAGCCCAGGGAAATCAGCAGAAATAGTTTAGTACTGAGATTTTCTTGGTTCACCTAATTGGCTGTGTTTGACCCTTAGCTGTCAAGCAGTTAGGAAATAAATAAAGCAAAATAACTATTTAAATTGTAAATCAATGTTTCTGTACTGTTTTGAGATTACCTTAAAACCTGTAGTCAATCATCTACAGTTTACTTCAGGCACTGTCGGTACCAAAGGACTAGTGACAGATGCACCTTTACCAGCAAAGTTCTCATATATCAGACAGGAAGATAATATTTAAAATGCTTTCAGAATATTATGAAATGCACAGGCAAAGGGTTTGATTATCTGATGTTAAGAGAATCTTCATGCAATTTAATTTGTAAGATTAATTAAACCTAGGCCTTTTCTCTAAAAATCTTTCAATTATCTGAATAAAACTGAATGAAAGTTTTACTTCTAGTCAGTTTGGGGAATAATTTAAAATATAACCTGTAGAAAAGTATCCCAATAGTATGAAAAGCAAAAGGAGCAATGACAGTACCCTCTACCATTAAAGAAATAAAAAATCATGTAAGAATTGTGCTGTGCCATAGAAATTGTAGGCTGTGGTGGTTTGGGTGGATTCACCCTTTTGCTTGCAGCTTGCAGCCAAACACAGCCTGCTCTATCACCCTCCCCGCCCCCCCTCACCCAGGGAGTAGGGGAGAGAATTTGGAAAGAAGGGCGAGGACTCACGGGTTGAGATAAAAACTATTTACTAATTAAAAAGAAAAAATGATAACGATAACAACAGTGATAACAGACTATACAAATGAGTGATACACAGTGCTCACCGCCCACTGACCGATGCCCGGCCTGTGCCAACTAACGATCCCGGAGCCGAGACGGTCCCGAACCGAAACCCCGGAAGAGTGAGCCTGAGCGATCCCCGAGAGAAGTGCCCTGTCTTCCGGTCAACCCTGGTTAATATACTGACATGACGTGATATGATATGGAATATTTCATTGGCACAACCAGATGCCAGTTTTGGGTTTTGCTCCTCACTGTGCTTCTCCCTCCCAGTCCTGGTGCAGCTGTGAAACAGACAGCGTGGCCTTGAGCTGCAGTAACTAAAAACATTGGTACTTTATCAACGTTCTTCTCATGATAAGTCTGAACTGAAACACTGAAAGTAAAATACTGCTATTCTAATTACTAAAAAGAAAATTAACTCTATCCTAGCAAAACCAGGACATAGGCTTAATTTGAATAACTGCTTATTGAAACATGATCGAGAAATAGATATTTTAACTGAAAATTTATCTAAGTATTTTTGGCTGATAGACTTAAAAACCTCCAGAAAAATATTAAGTCAGAACTGTAAGAAAATTTTGATGCAATCCTTCTTGGAAAACTTTAAGATAGTATCCTTTTTTTAGTGTTGAGACTAGATTAAGCAGATGCCTTGCACTAAGTTTTGACCTCTCATGTCTATCTCTGCTTATTTCCTGCAGCTATGTATGGTTCCATCCAGCGACACCCCTGAAATAAAATGTTAAATTCAGTACTAAGAACAAAAATTTGAACTTTCTCCCCTACACAAGAGGGAAATGATAACAGTTTTGCTCTGTTTTTTTAGGGCCAGAATGATTTTAATGTGGCCCTTCAAACAGCTGCAGCAATACAGCTGAGGAGATGCTGCACTGCAGGAGTGGTTTGGAGTGAACAATGTAAGGTATAATTATACGTATTCTTGCAGTCCAGGCAGTAGTTTGTAACCCTGTGCATCAGCTGTGATTATCAGAGCAATTCTGAATTACGTTCAGACTCTGATGTAGTCCTTAATCACCCCAGATACTGATGAAGCAAACCATTTTTTAAAAGCAAAGCGTATTAGAAATATTAAAACGAATCACACAGTCACCGAATTGTAGAGGTTGGAAGGGACCTCAGGAGATCATTTAGTCCAACCCCCCTTGCTAAAGCAGGTTCCCAATAACTGAATTACTCTTTACTTTTCTTGTATTTCAAGCTATTCAACCTAGAGAACATGTTGTAAGGCATATTTGTTATGGACTCTTAGAAAGCTTTTTTACTCCATAGTGTGCTGAAATTCCATGAAAACAGGTCCCAGCCGCTCCCCTTCTTTCTCCCTACAGGATAAAAGAACCCTGTTTTAATTGTTTGTGGTATTTTAATTGGATGACTCTTGGCCATGACAAAATAAAATTTACACTGTTGGAAGTACACTATATACTGGAGAAAGAATAGAGATTGTTCCTTAAGTTCTTATGTAGGAATCTGCTATGTCTTAATTCCTTTTTAGATCTTCCCAAATTTCTTGCAGGTCAGCAAATAAAACAGGTCCATATTCTAGACCTAATATACAATTACTCTGTCCTATAAAGTACTCATTAAATAATTAATTTCTGCATATGTAAAATCACCACTGACTAAGAAGAGTGGGAAATTCTGTCAAAGTAGTGTGCATTCGACATATCATTTGAAATTGTAAAAATTAATGTAGTAGTTTTTTGGTTTGTTTTCTTCTGTGTGTTACTTGCGGTTTTTCTGGGGATTTGCTTGTCTTTTTTTTTTTTCTTTCCTTGCTTTAATCAGGTAGTAGGTTTGTCATAAGTAGGTTAACACTTCTGAATGATCTGGGAAATATTTTACTTTAAAAGCTTTTTATGAAATTTTGGCTGTTGGACTGATTGTCATAGTGTCATTTTTGTCGGAGTACCTCTGTTAGTGTACACATCACAAGAGTTATGCTAATGAAATAAAGATTCTAATGGAAGTAACGTTGCAGCATACAGACTACTTAAGGGCAGATGAAAGGCATACAGCAGGTGTAGCACTGTTTCCCCAGAAGACTGCACTTGTATACATCCTGCAGTCAAGCAGTTTGCTGGTAGAACAAAATTAATAACAATAAACACATTTGAGCATCCTCAAACCTTGCACCAACTGACAGAGTGGCTTGATGATAGACAACTGATTCATGAAGTACTTTAAATAAGCCTTGGCCCTGATGTGCTCTTTTCAGATAGCTTTACAGCAGCATGTCGTCACAGACCTGACAGCTGTCTGAAGGTGTCTCCAGCAAGAAAAAGCTTTGAATGCTCCAGAGGTGTTGATACCAATTTTTCCACCTCCCCACTTTATGTTCTCAGCTAGCTAGACCGGCATGTATCGATTCTAGGGCTGTGAGAGTACAGATAAATGCAAACATCATTATGCACACCCTTTCATGCAGCACAGTAGCTGTTAGTCTGTCTCTACCTGACAAGCTCAATGAGAGAGAAAAGGATCATACAACAAGCCATGATTGTGGTATGTTGTAGAGCTATTTAGATTTCTGACTCAGTTTCTGGAGGTGATTCATTTAGTCACCCTTAGTAGTATTTGCTTTCTCAATTTTAAAAAGCAAGTTGATGGCATGTAAATGTAGGTCACAGATTCTCTGACATCCACTCGCAGAAAATGCATCTCGCTGTTCAGCAAACATTTACATAGCAAATGGATAATATTAGCCTGTGACAACATTTTTGAAGATTTGCATTTCAGCCAAATTTGAGCAATACAAAGGAAAATAAAGTGAGAAGGTTTATGAATTGACATATGAGTCTTTTCTCTCATTTTGGAAGCAGGTTTGATTTTTTTTTTTTCTTTCTCTGCCCTGTCAATATGTTGTCATTAAAATTAAGTCCTTTCCATTGGCATTTCTGAAGTCAGCTCCAACTGTTGTCATGTTCCCAGCATACTGATGTGAACAAATCAGCTGATAGGTAAGTAATAGTAAAAGTATGCTATAGCACATTAGGTTTCTTGGGTAGATACAGATGGCATTAAATGGTAAGTTGTGCTTCATTTTTATATTCGATCAGAAGAAACAGAAAACCATGTGTACTGAATTTCCTAGGTGTATGACAAATTGACTACACCTGAAAATATTTGCTAGACATCTAGCATAAAATGAGTATAAACTTTAATCTTTAATCTTCCTTTTCTCTTGCTGTTACCTGGACAGAAGCTTTCTTTAAAGGCCATCAGCCTTCTAAAGCTGTTTCTTTCATGGGTAAATAAGTAATTTTGTCAGAGATCAGACTAGCAATTTAAGTTCCGTTAAAGTGCCTAGATTTACACATTCTCTCTTCATTTTCCATGTTTTAACCTTATATCCCCTGTGAAAGGCTGCTTTCTAAACCGCAGTGTACTCTGGAGATGAGCACTTATTTTTAAAATTCTGTGTTAGTATTAATAATTTAAGGTGCTATGGGTTGGAGGCAGGTTATGCAGGCTTTCTGCCTGAACAGTAGAAAAGCATTCGCTATTTATCTGTCTGAAGAATATGGGGAAACCTAAATTTTATCTGTGTTTGAGTAATTAATTTTTAATTTTCTTCAGGAAGAGCAGTTGGTTCTTCCCAAGTCTTACAGGAACTCAAGTCATACTTTAAAATTTTTTTGTGGAAAGCCAATCAAGAATTATGTTAAAGTCTTCTCTTTATTTGTACTCTTTTTCTTGGCATTAAAATAACTGCTCAGGCACACAGTAAATGTCGCTAAGGTATTACTTCAGGACGTGGTTGAGTAACTTTGCATAATGAGACCTACTTCTGATTGTCTAATTAGTTATGCATAGCTGTAGCAAAGCAAAACTGTGCCTCAAATAGAAATCTTTTGTCGTAGGTTACTTGATTACATGAGTATGGCTTCCACCTGTATTATGGTTCCTCTCTTTGTAATGACTAATACTATGGGCTTCTATTGAATATTGTAACAACTTTTTCATGCAATTGCATCAGCTATACATTTTAATTTATTTTTCAATATACCAGTCATCACATTTGAAAAAAGAATCCTACCATGCATGACATTTCCCGGTACAAAGAAGAAACGTGTACATTGTATTTCTTCCTTTCAGTATTTTTACTGAGTAGGCCACTATCATTTCAGAAGAAAACTTGAGAAAATCTTGCTAGTCATCCTTTTGTTCTCATCAGGTAGCAATCTTCACATTCAGTTTGCCTTGACACCATCTCATGAATGTCTGACTATTTGTTTTATGTTTTTGTAGGTCAAAAATTTCCACAAAAGTAGCAACTATCACACCTCTGAAGAGTGGGATATGATTGCTCATGTAGAGGGAGTAGGAACTCTTTCTGACTCATACTCTATCTTTAGGAAAGCTGCATAGTAAAGGCAAGATCATTTCACTTGTGGCCTGACGTTTATTAGCTTCTGTGAGATAGGATTATCAAGAAAAGTATGGGCAAAGGTGCTGTCCTCTTTTAATTCTGTTGTGCTCTTGTCAAGCTCCTAAACCATAGACTCCTGCCATGTTTTCAGATCATTGGAGGTTCTTGCCTTTTGACAAAACTAATTGCCATGTCCAAGAGAAATCAAGAATGCCTTTCTAGTAAGAGTAAGAAAAACAATGGAACTTCTGAGCATGCTAATGTAACAGTGCCGAGACTTAAAATATGTAACTGACCAACATGAAAATTTTATGAAGAGGTTTAAAATTCTATACAGGCCCACCCTTTCCTTTTGGTCTGCCAGGACCGTGAAGTTGCCAAGGATTGTAAGTTAAAATTAAAAGACTTTTTTTTTAATCCAGTCCCCCAAATTCTCCAGAGGTATAAGATCAATTTATCATTTGTCATAACCAGATGGTAAGTAAATGAACAGTTTCACCATTGGGCTTGCTATCCAAAATATTCCTAGAGGAATATAAATGGATGCAACATTTACAGTGGCCAGATGTCAATTCAGAAGACAATGCCATGTTCTAGTCATTATACAGCTTCTTCTATATTGCATAAACCTCTTCTGGCTTATTTTGATTCACCATCTGAAGTAAGGGCCACAGAAGTTTAAAACTGTGAATGTGAGGATTTACTCATCATTTTAGAGAACTTGATCCAGTGTTCAAGTATGGTGTTTCTAGCAGAAGCAACATTGATGTGTCAGTAAATATTTGTCTGTGAAACTGAGAAACTTCATCTAATGATAGGAGATCCAATGAATGGCAGATAAATGTGCATCAGAACACTATTCAGCAATTTAAATAAATGGAAAATGTACCTTTTTTCTTCACATTTAATCTTCATATTGATTCTCTATAAAACTGATAACATGCTCATGTATTACCTTTACCTAAAATCACCATGGTTCCCACTTTTATCAAATTTGAGTTGTTAACAATGATTATAGATATTTTATAGGAAATATATCAAAAGATCAGCACATCTATCATATCTTCTATTAACCTGGGAAGTCTCCAGGTCTAGATGCCACAGGGGAGTATTTATGCTGCTTATTGTTTCAGTGAAAAAAGAGCTTTTATGGAAATTTTTTTTAATAAGTTCTAGGAATATATTCTTTCTCAACTGTCTATAAAGATGATGTGAGATTGTTGTGACATATGAAATAGAAGATTTCATTAAAAATTGTTATAAACTGACTAATTTAAGTATTTCAACTTGAATGTAAAAAGATGTATTAAGAGTTAGCTAAGAGGCTGCTGTTATTGGGCTTTTTTATCTGAGACTTCTTAAGAGAACAATTGCTTCTTTGACACAAAACTATTCAGCTGCTCTGTCTGAAAATGACTAGTAATGCTTTCCTTTATTTTCTGCAATAAAAACATGTTAGAATGCACTGTAATAATGAAATAGGGCATTACTAGGTACTTGGAGCTCAAAGCAATGATAAATAGGAACAGTGTGAGATTTTTTTAAAGTTACTGTTTAATGATAAATTTGACTGAATATCTGGAGAACTACACAAAAATTCTGAAGCAATTTAACTTCATTCAAAGGCTATTTACTGTGGTTTGCTTGTTTTCTGGGGACCAAGATAATGGTTCTGTAGTAAGTACTTGAGAAAATCATCTTTCGTTGTATGCATATTTCAAAGGGAAAATTACATACACAGCTGTCTAATCCCTTCCTACCTTGATTGTTAGGTCTACTTTCATGTGTATCAGAAGTAGTCTATATACAAGGAGATTAATTTGATCCTTTCTTGTAGCAGAGTTAATAAAAGTGCATATATAATATGCAAAGATTTCAAATGAAAAAGGATGAAATTTTTAGAGAAGTTTAAAAGAATAAAAAATTAAAAATAAATTATATATAATTATTCTGTGTCTATCTTTCAGTATGCCAGCCTTTTTACAAAAGTGCCAAAGGCCACAAGTAGAATTTTTTAAGATTTTGTTTTAAATACGGATTTGGAATTAATTTAGTAACTTTTAAATTCTGTGCTTCTCTTTTTATAATGTACTTTCTCCCCCTTTCTATCTGTACTCTCTTTCTATCCCATAACTTCTAATGGTCTAAACCAGAATACATATTCAAAATCATATGTGTAAAGCATAGTAAATATTTCAGATAATTACTACCTTTTTTCCTCTCACAACTACTTTTAAAAGCTGTACTTTCTTTAAAACTGCAGTAAAATTTCTTTCTAGCCCAATGGCAGATTCAAGATCTAACATGTTACCTTCTTAAAATGTAGTAGTTAGCATTATTTTTGTCTGTGAGACCTATGAAGTTAGAGTAATTGGATAAAATTCTATCCTTGATGAAGTAAATTAAAAAACCTTGACTTCATTGACTTTATTAGAGCTTGGATTACAGACATTAGATGAAGGAAAGCTTCTCGCCTGATTTAAAATGTACAGAAAATAATAACCAGAACAGTTCTAGACAGTTTTAAATGTTTCTGAAAATGTTTCCTACTTCTCTAATTGCACATAGAATATTTAGCTTAGTCAGCTAAATATTGGTGTGGTACAGTCATGCCAAATATTTTTCTTGTAAGAGAAGCCACAAAGTGTCTGTATATTTAACTTGTCTACCACTCATTATAAAGAGTTAATGCAACCTTAATTTATTGATATTAATAACTACATTTCATATTTGGTGGGGGATGGTGTGTGAAAGAACTCTGTGAGTAGTACTGAAAGAAATATCTGCATTTGCCTCATCTCATTTTGCGTTCCTCAGGAAAATTATATACAGCTTCCAAAGTCGATGGCTATTCTTTTCCCATGCTGCCACAGGAGCAGCAGATTCTGCTGTTGAAATGCCATTGGAGCTGCCATTACAGCTCAAGGGAAGCATTCTCTGTGAATTGGTTGTGTTGTCAACTTGAAATGCATTTCTGACTTTCAAGTGCTTGTTTATGCAACAATAATGAAAAAAATATATCTGGGGAAAGGAGAATGGGCATTGATACATAAATGATACACTTTTGTGATGGTTGGTAATCTGTGTTATAGCCTGTCATGACCTGAGTGGTCACATATTGTCTGTCCCTATAATAACATAGAGCAAAACCTGCTTTTATATATTCATACAAAATCTCTGAAGATAAATTAATATCAGAAAAACAATAACTCAATCTCTATATAATTAAGCATATACAATGATTAATCTTTTACTTTTATAGTGAACTTATCCTATCCAGCATTGATATTGATGCAACTGGAGACTGGGAGTGTCTAGTGAACAATTCTTATGGAAATACCACTAAAAAAGTAGAAATTGTGGTACTTGAAACAGCTGCTCCCTACTGCCCTGCAGAAAGAGTTATTAACAACAAGGGAGATTTCAGGTATGATTTTCTGATTTTGGAGTGTGTTTCATATATTACTATAGATACAGATCATATTCATGCCTATGTGATAGTTCAGTGTCAGTTACAAAGATGCTACTTATATTAATTGTCATTTTTAAGTAATACAGTAGGAAGGAGGAGCACTGTGTGATTTTTATGGGAAATGGCAGCTAGAGCCTCAAGAGCAGCAGTAGTTTGTGAAAGTCAGATAATCTTTCTTCTAATTCCTCAGTGTGAGATTATAGAAGATTTCAAAAGATGCAGGCTCTTTACAGCTAAATGAGAGAGGGTTAAAAATTGTTCTTGGTCTTTTCTAAATTACGGAATATGATAACACTGCATTAAAGCATCAGAAGATTAAATCTTCAGTATGTTACTAATCTGTTCCCGTTCTGCTGGTTTTGTTCAGCTGAGAAGTAACAAATAACATGAAACTGTTAGTAAAATATTTCACTGAAGAGAATTAAAGTAGCAAGGAAAACTGCTTAGTAAAACAAATAGATTGTTTGGGGAGTTTAAGGACACAGAGTTTCACCAATATATCATATGATTAGAAAACATATCCGTCCTGTTATCTGAATTTTAGAGTCTGCACAATTTTTTTTGTCTAAATTTAATTTTTGCTTCATCTACTTTTACCTATATATGCTGGTGGGTTTTTAAAAATTTTAATCTCCATAAACAAAAAAAAAAAAAAAGAGTTAAGGATTCTGTAGGATTTGGTATTGTTTTTGGTTAGCTCTAAAATACTTCAATGATATGCATAAAGCTCTTAAACAAAATATAATTAGCTGCTTGACAATAACATTGATGTATGATGGCATTTCCATTGAGAAATCAAGAAGGTAATTTGTTACCAAGTGAATTATAATAAGAATTCAGCTTGAATAGTTTATGAGAGGAAAAGCAGACAAGAGAGGAAGCTTTTCTTAAACACCAGAGCTTTCTGCAAATACTTCTGACCTGAAAGCCTCTCTTCATTTCTAAGTTACCTTTAAAACTTTTTCAAATGCCTTTTACTACTATTTCTTGTGTTTGAATAAAAATAAAGGAATGAATTAGGAAGAAGTGGAAAAACCAACTCACATAATCTGTTTTCTCTTTACTATGAAGCTATTTTATTATGCGTTAACCTCAGTTCCAGTGAGTATACCACATTTGCTGAATATATATTCATATACATATTTAATCTGTACATATGGATTAAAATCCATTAGAGATCTTTGAGAATCTCAGCTATAGATACTTCTGTCATCACAAAAGATGCCGTTTTATTTTCTCATAGTGGAACGTGCTTAAATGAATTTTAATTAGATCTTTTAAAATATAAATACTTCCTATCAGAAAACACATACTGAATCTTTGAGATGACAATTTTATGAAGTTCATGTTCTTGCCATAAAATGACATCATTTTCTTCATAAACAAATATATATATATTCTATGGACTGCACAAACTAACACCAGGGGCATTTTTGTCGTTTTATATAAATCAAAAGAACAGGAGTGCCCATTTCACTCCCTGTTGATCATCTTCCTAGAAATCCATATAAATTTATTTTAAAAATTTATATCAAAGGGATGCTGAGTCCATAGGTTCTTTTGGCATTTGAGGGAATGAATTTTAAATTATAAAGAAATTATCAGGCTTAAACTCAGCATTAGCACTTGAAATTGTTCCAAAGGTTTATCCTCAGAGATGCAGCTATCACACCAGTAATTTCTCTTACAAAGGTCTTTGAAATTTTGGTAACATAGCAAGTATGTAAGTAAAAAGAATTGAAGCACAAAAGCAAAGCTGGAAAGAACAGTTCTTTTATTGGGCAAAAAAAGGGAAAAAGCATTAACTGTTAGGGAAGTGTGGTTCTTTCAGTTGACCAGCCTAGGTGGTATTTATAATTGCACAGCTGCAGTAAGAATTAGGCACTGTGAGTCAGAATGAACTGGCTTTATGTACTAGGAGTTTTTCTCTATGACGGCCATATTTTTCCTCATATTTTGTTTTCCAGCACTCTGTAAGATAGTTTTGAAATACAAATGGTAACATTATTATGTGCTATCATTTCTATTCGTAAAGGCTAGATTCTGCTGCTGTGATAATACTAGTTTCAGAATTGTCTCTTTAGCTTTACTTTTGAGGTAAGAGTGGCCCAGTTGCATTAATGCAGATGTTTTACTAAAAATAACATTTCAGCACAGAGGCAAAAGGAGAGTATCCTATTGTACATCAATTTTTGTGAAGCTCCTTTCATGTTTTATTTTGCATCAACTCTTTTTACATCACAAAATGAATTATTCCAGTGTCAGTTAGCTATACATAAAAATATTTTTCTTCTTACTTTTTCTCTGTTTGAAATGAGGAAAACATAGCTCAAAACCTGTCAGCATATTGTGTAACAATGTCCAAGTGGATCTGCAATGTATCACTAAGAGGGGTTAATATGTATGTTTGAGCAAAGTTTGATTGTCAATGTGTGGCTTCACTGTCAGGTAGAATATTTTTATGATTGGTTGGGTTCAGTGATTACATCAGCACAATTAAAGTAAGAAGCACATCATTTTCAGACATGCTGACTTTCTGATGTTACGCTTCTGGTTTTGTTTGATTTCTCACAATTACCTGTCCATACTTGCCTGGAAATGGCAATGGATTTGGTATCAAAGGAAACAGAACCCAATTGTACCATTCTAGGTAATGCAGCAGATATACTGAAAAAGAGTGTTGTGTAATAGACCCATGTGCAAAATAGAACAATTCTGGCAATTCTTGAATTATAGTTTGCTTTCAAAGCCTGTTTTGGAATCACAGGACATAGATAATATATACCAAAATAGTTAATTTTCATGGGCTAGCTCCCTCCTCCATGAGACATAATCTCTGCTGAAATTTTGTTTATTGGTTTCTGATACATTTGGGGATTTTTGCTTTTTGAGATGTTATGGCAGAGAGAGCTTTGTAGTGTTGGGTCAAAATGCAAAGTAAAGTTTGTCTTGTACATTTTGAGCATTTACCTTTTACAGCATCTGGTAATAGGTTGGGTTTTTTTTACTTTATGGACTTCCTGCTCTGCTTTGTGCAAGTGGCAAAGATGAATGTAGGGAAAATATCATCCATATATTTTTCCTTAACACCAAACGCCTTCCTGAAATTAATGCAGAATTATTGTGTGACCAGCCAGACTTAAACCTGTATAATTTTGACATTTTCCGAGGAAACAAAGTAATTCATTAAAGAACATAATGAGGTAAAATTTAAAATAGTCTTTTTTCTCATATATTCTGCATATTGCTGCTATATTGTAAATTGCCTTTGAATAAGAAGTTTCATGTTGTAATTTTTTATTCTCGTGTCGTCCATCCATAGATGGCCCAAAACTTTGGCTGGGATAACTGCTTACCATCCCTGTCTCCAGTATTCATTTAACTCGATTGCCTTTCACAATGGTGCAGGAGAGTCTAAGGCGTGGCGTAAATGTAATCGAACTGGACGCTGGGATGAAGAAAACTATTCTGAATGTCCTTATTCACAAGAAGTAACTCAAGTTCTTCATGCTTTTAGTCAGGTAATGTATGAAAAACAGAGCTTCCTTTCTCTAGTACTGTTTTTATTGAATAGCTCACAAGAAAATGTCTGTTCAGCCACAAGTTTGAGATAGCTGGACTTTAACAAAATGTTTTACTGGAAAGACAATGTGTTTGGTAATTGAAGTTGCAGTAGGAACAAGTGTACAGCATTTATTGCCCTTATTTTAATTTGTTTTTTTTTTTCTCTGAGTGCCTGGAGTCTAGGTGACCATTAGTAATGTTGGCAGGGTGATCAGTACTTCATTTCAGCTCCTTCATTATCTCTCCCCTCATTAATTCTCTTGAAATCCTGTATCAGAGTTTTGTCAGCTGAAGTGCCTTTCCTCATTGCCATTGTCCGTAATATATTTAAAAGAGCTGCAGAAACGAAGCCTACTTTAGAATGCCTTTTTGGTGTCTTCTAAAAAGACAGTTCTTAAATGGTTTCTTGTGGACAAGTAAAAGGGAGAATGACATAAAAAAGTAAATGGATATAAATCAATAGGAAAAAAAGAGCATAACAGGGAAAAACATGGAGGGTGGCAGAGACCTGTAACTGCCATACTAACTTTTACCACTTTCAGTTTCCTTGGTCATTTCTTCCCAATCAGTAGTGGTAGATAACACCATGGGAAGTTTGTTTTCAGATGTGTTCATACTTAAAGAAGAATAATTACTATGTTAGGAAAGCCAATGGGGTAATAAAATAATTCTGTTTGGAAGGAAAGTCTCTAGAATCCAGTCCATTCTCCTGCTCAAAGCAAGGTAAGCAATGAGTTTAGGCCAGGTTTCTCAGGGCTTTAATCAATCAGGTCTTTAAAAGCTCTGAGCCTGGAGGCTGCACAGCCTCTGGCAGTAACCTGTTCAAATGTCTGACTGTCCTTGTGGCAGAAAAGATTTTCTTCATAACCAGTCTGAACTTCTTTCAACTTACTGCCATTGTCCCTTGTTATCCGCTGTGCACCACTGTATATAAGAATGCCTACTGATAGCGTTGTTGTCATGATGATCTAAAGATATAGGCAAGGCAAGTTTAGTAGATTGGTATAATATTTTACAAGGCCAGTTACACTCTTTATTATAAAAAGTAGATAAAAATCTTCAAAATTTGTTGGCTGCTTGTGGTGGTGTGTTTACATAACAGCAATGATATATAAAACCTAATGCTGAAGATACATTCATACGCCCCTGAAATTTATGTGCATGGTACTACTGATGCATATAACCCCATGTGAAATTATAGCGAGCATTATACAAATGGATGTATTTTTTAAAAGAGAACGAAGCTAGCTGATTTATTACATCTAACAATTCCGATGTATTTTCAGATGCACATCAATTTGACAACCGTTCTTGAATTTTCCCGCCAGCTGACAGCCTACACAAGAGGTGCTTCCCACTTTGCAGATAAAATGGATGTAATATATTTGGCTTATATAATGGAAAAGTTAATTGTCTTCGTGGATGAAGTTGAAGATGTAAGATATCTTCTCTATCGTGAAAAAAGTATCACTTAGAAGTGAAGTCTTCACATATGTGCCTGTTCTTAATGTATGCAGGCACACACTGAAGAGTAGCTTCTAAAATTGATTGCTGGTTTTCTGATTGCAAATGTTCTGCATATACTGCGATATGTTTCTTTGTGCCAAAAAGGACAAGTAAGCCATCTCATCTGACTGACAAAGGTGTTGCTGTTTAGGAATAAAAATTGGTTTTCAGTAAGCCACTTCTTTAATTTTATTTTTCATTTTAATTTCTACCATGTCTAACATATTAGAATGAACTCAAGATGCCTTTCTGTCTGGCCACTGGAGTTATACATGCTTGTTTTCTCTATTTCACTGAGAGCTTTTCACTGAGTTTTGAAAGCATATGTCACTTCATGTAAAGAGAAGAAAATCTGTCTTTAAGTACAACTTTCTACAGAAACTTTTAGCATAATGGATGGAATTTTAACAGGGAAATCTAATCAGAGAGTTATGCAAACCCTATGGGAAAAATAGGTGTTTATAGAGAACAGCTATGTTCATCATAGTTTTACTGTTAATTTTTAGAGTAACTGCTTGCATAAAAAATTCATAATGTGTAATTTTTGTATACATGATAGCTATCATTAAAACATTTGTTTTCTTTGGGTTGGCAATGTTCATTCCATTCTGGCTCTGGGGATTGTAACAGTTAACATTTTAGTGCCAATTTGAGAAAGCCTCCAACTTCAATTTCATCATCATACGCCAGACCTAAAGTGTGTTATTAAGTGCTCTCCAAGAATCATATTTCAAAGCTACAACTGTATTTTGGCTCAAAATCCTGATAAAATCTTACTGCTTCTTGACAAAACAAAAATTTGCCATCCAAAAAACCCAGTTGGATTTATCCATAAAGGCTCTTTGTTTTTCTAGCAGCTGATGCATTATGCATTAAAACAGTGCTGTCTCTAATCTTTTAATTGATTTCTTCCACCTTTCAAATAGGTTTCAATTTCAGGTTTTCTGTATCAAAACATCTCTATCTCCATCACTTATCTCTGTATCTCTTACTTCATAATCCCTTATTGTTTTCATAATTTAGAACATTTCTGCTAATTTGTCTCTGTGTACTTCTTCTATTTTGAACTTTACACTTTTTTCTCTCTCTCAAGTTTACTAAGTAGGTTCCTCATTCATTGAGCTCTTTATTTACCACCTATTTATTTGCTTTCTCTCATAAGGTACAAAAAGACATGCGAAGTTAAAGCATCAGTAGTTTCACACATGAAGCTGCACTCATGTAGTTACGAATAGGATTGAACTTCATTTCATACAAGGCAACATATGAACAAAGGTGTATTAGTTTGGAATTGACTAGCAGCTAAAACTACAGTTATATAAACCCATTAAAAATTAATGCAAATATATACACAGAGGTTTTCTGTGATTTATCAAAATAATTTAAAAACCATTTTAGCTAAACTAGTAGAGTTTCAGTACATCCTCTCTGGAGAGTACCTCTCCCAGTCAGCACAGGAATATTCATTTTTATACAAGTTAGTGGTACTTTGTCCCATATGATGGTTTGCCTCTCAAACAATATAGCGTCAGCAGCTGCACTGGGACATATTTGCAATATACTACAACTTTTTGCCAGGAAGATGTACATGTATGAGCCCAAATTTGAAATAATCACCAAAAAATATTCACAGTGATGTTTATTCTTTCTAAATGTAATATATTAATAGAAATTTGAAACACACTTACCAAAATCTGCAAAATGTCATCTGGCAAAACAAAGATTTATCACTTTGAGTTAGCCGCAAGAGTGAATTAAAAAATCCAAAGCTATAAGCCCACACTTTATGGCCAATAAGAATATATATATGTGTATCAACACCTGAGTTATATCTCAAATTTACACTACTATGTCTGTAACAAAGTTGTCTTTCAAATATATTTTCCCTCTTTTTTTTTTCTTTTTCTTTTTTTTTTTTTTTTAATCCCAAAGTTCGTTTGATTAAACATGAGGCAGTTCTTTAGAAAGGTGTGGTCAATTTTAATTAGTTTAAGAAAGAGGGTGATAATTCTGGGATTCCATTTAGCACCCAATGAGAGAATCCATTTTTGTGCTGTATCTTGACGATAAGCTTTAAAACTATGAATAAAAAAGCTTTTCCTTGAAGTGAGCAGCACTTTTCTTTCTTGGTCTTTGTTTTTCAGCCCATTTAATTTACTTAATAGAGTCAAAACTGTCTTTGAATGATGGTTACCAAGAGAAATAGGATGCCTGCTTTCAGCTGTACTCTTGTATACTTTTGCCCTATTTTGGTGCATTTTCCAAACAATACCATTTTTGAGGTTTTGTTTGTTTTTTTCTCTTTCAGATTGGGGATGCTCTTATTGAAATTGCCAGCAATATAATGTTGGTTGATGACCATGTGTTGTGGATGGCTCAAAAGGAAGACAAAGCCTGCACCAGGATTGTAAGATGCGTGGAACACATTGCAAGTCAAACACTGACCAGCAATATTCAAGTTCTATCAAAGGTATTTCATAAAATTACAAAGCTTTTTTCAAAATTTATTTTTAAAATATAATTTTTCTTCACAGTTTTTACAACCAACTATAATATAGAGAAGTGAGATTGTGTAAGCCAGATACACAGCATAGCCAATTTTTGTAGATGTACTTGGATTCTGTGATTTTTTTTCTTCTCCTAGATTCTATTTAGAAGACAAAAATATTTTTTTGTCTGTCACTGATGGTATTAAAAAGTGTTTTTTCTTGGCTTTGATTTATTGTATTTATTCTTACAATAGACTGTTCACAACACTATCTTGCTAGTGTTCTTACTATTCACTCAGTTTCTATTTTTCTTGCCACTATAGTATGTGTTTATTTTGAAAGGTCCACACTGAGTGAGTGAAATTTTTAATAAGAGAAAAGACAACATGCTCCCTTGTTTAAAGATTTGAGCATGCCTTTCAGAGAGGATTCTAGACAATATTTGCTTAGAGCAATTAGAAAATGAGCAAAAAAGGTGTATCGTGTCATAAAGATTACTAATCTGTGGTTAGTTTTAGTTTTTCTAGAAGCAAACTGTAGCAGTATAAAATAATTGTTCTTATCCCTTGGCCTCCACCTACATGAATTTTTCACTTAGTTACTGAGGGGTTGTCATTTGGACACTGAGAAACTGTCTTTTTGCTAGTTTCAATATCTAAATAATAGGAAAGCATCTAAATTAGAAGCTTGAAACTTGTCCTTTTAGAATTTTAGATAAATATTTCAAAGCCTTGGGTTAGTTTGATTGCTTGCTTGATTTTAAACAACCTTTATCTTTTTCTCAGTTGTCCACTGCATTTACATGAACACACTATTTAAAAGTGAGTTCAGTGTTAGTTTCAATTACAGCAATAAGATATAAAAATAAAAAAAAAAAAATAATTATAGACTGAGCTGAATTATAGGTTGAGCCAAATAGCATAATGGCCCTAGTTCCTTTACTATATATTTTTAGAAAAGCAGTCTTTTAAACAAAGACAAAAATACGAAGTGTTTTCTAAAGGAAGTTTTAAAAATTTAATAGCCATTTACATAAAAGAATAAGATTTGAAAAAAAAATTATTTATTTATATTAAATACATAGAGACAATAATGTCCCTTTTATAAGTATTTTGCAATGTGATAACTAGGGAGGCTCTATTGCTTTATACTTACATTTATTTTAAATGTCAAATGCCAAAGGTTATTTTTTTTTCTCATCACTGCTTCAGGAAGCTGTTGACATTACTGTAAACAGTCATTCTATGTACTCAAATGTAGATCTGTGTCACTTTTTGCTGTGCTTTATCTTTTTGTTTCATATAGTTTTCTGTAGGAGAATTAGTTTACTATTGAGTGCAATTTGTAAATAAACAAAGCTGTGGAGTTTTTCTGGTGTCATCTCATGCAATGGCAAACACTTCTGTTCCTTTGGGAGGCCAGCCAGCAAACTGTCTTGCAGAAATTGCACCTGCTTTCTTTATTTTAAACAACAAAAGTAAAAACCGCAAAGCTTAGGTAGCCACTGAAAAAAAGGAACCTCTGTAAACCGTGTCAGTTCTATAACATATGCGTGACTCTTTTCCCTGTGCATTAGAAAGATACTTGGGAGCCATGACTGTTACTCTACATCATTTTTGGGAAATAAAAATGTTTTTCCAGTTCCATGAGGTTGTGGAATGACTTAAGTTCAAGGTCAGAAAAATGCCAGGATAGATACCTTTGTTTAGATCTTAAGTCTCCCTTGCTGTCCAATGGCATACAAAACACACTGCAGAAAGAACGGCCAGTTCTTTCAAATACTAGATAACTTCATATATACAAATATAAAATATGATATAGCTAATGTTTCATTTAATGATCAGATAACAGTAAAACAAAGAAGATGTTACTCTGCTGTATGGTATTTAAAATCTTAGAGAAGTCATATAGACAAAAGGTTCTTGTGAAGATGCCACAAGGACCAAGGCCTCCCCAGCCAGGGGGCAGGGCAGGCCGGGGGCAGCCAGGGGCAGCCCCAGCCCATGGGGCAGCCCCAGCCCATGGGACACATCCTCAGTGGTGGTGATGGCACCAAGCGGGGAATGCGAGGCTGCAGATCAGGGTGAGGGTCAGGCCTGGTGATGGTAACCACTTCAGGCCATGGCAAGGAGGCTGGTCCCCACATCAGTGGTGGGCCTGGGGCAACAGAGCTGGTGACCAGGCTGTGACGCAGCCTCCATGGAGCCCTAGTGAGGCCTTGGAGGAGCTTCAGCTTGACACTGGGCCAAAGGGAAGGTATCTGTATCCCTCAGCACCCCCAGATTAATTTCCCTTCAGTATCGTTCTGAGACTCTTCTTTGCTTTTGCTTTTCTTTTATTTCTGTGTATACATGTCAGATGTGCAGTTTGAAAAGGAAGACTTCCTGCTGCTGCTGAAACTTAGCTCAATCGTCCTGTCTCAGGCACGTGCAGTAGTTTTCAAATCCACCCCTGAAGAATTTTCATTTAATTTTCCAGCTGGTGAGACTGTCAGAATATTTTAGGCTAATTGCAGTGTGGCTTTTTGTGCTCTCAGTCTTTGCAGCCTTTGGCACTGCTCTCGGCTTACCCAGGTAACAATCCCCTTTGGTCCTTCTGCTGGGTGGTGCCTTTAGCTGAGGCTTAGGAAATGGACACTAAATTATCATTTTCTATATCTGTACTGCTTGGAGACAAGATTAGCTTGTGGCTTTTCATAACATGTGTCTGACTGTGGCTTGTTTCCATGGATAATTTTGCTCTGAGTTAATCTGCATCCATTTTGTAGCTCATTTTAAAATCCTACATAATAAACACTGTTTTACCTTGCATTTTACCCATCTGTTTCTATATGCTGAGAATGGCATGTTCACACTGTTTGAACATTGTCAGGCCTTTACAGGTATGTTTAGGGAGCGGAAAACCCCAGGTGTTTGAAGAATTTAATATTAAAAATTTCAAAAATAGGGCTCACTTGTGAAATCACTTGACTCCTCATTACAACATTATCTAGTGAACATCTTGTTCACCATCACCCCACAAATGTGAGATAGGGAACTAGTATTATGCCCATTCTACACCAGGAAACTTGGAGTTATGAATAATTAAATGTCTTTTCCCAAAATTAAGGAAAACATGTTAACCACACAGGAGTTTTAAGTGAGTCATGTAGCTTGATTCCCATGATATGGATAAAAGTATTATGCAAGCAGTAATTTTTTTAACTTCTTGAAAGGCTACCTGCAGATGGTACAAAAAATTACACAGGTAAACCGAGTTTCAGGTTTTAGGACTTTTCAATAAACAGCCATTGGATCTTTAATACAAAACTTATTTGATTCTTAATGATCTTTGGCATATTTTTTATGTGTAGGAAAAAATCACCTTCAGGCAAGGACAGTAGAGGTGGAAATTTAATTTTAAAAAGGGGTGTTTTAGGAATTTAGAAACAACTCAAAAGAATCTTTAGGCTACTTCTACTTTAAAAGTAATATATATTACTTTTATATAAAAAGTATAAAAAAATACTGAAAGCTTATCTAATTTTGACAAAAAGTAAGATAAATTGCTTAATGAGATTTCAGTACTTTCATTTTGGACATATGCAGAATCATCAGTGACTGAAGAAGTTGCATTTGAAAACCTTTTCATAAGTTCAAAAGAGGACCAGCAAACCATGCACTGTCTCATGCTAAGATTTAATTTGTCTGATACCATGACTTTTACACAGTTAAGCTACCTTCTATCCTGACCTTATGTTTTTATGCAAAACATTTTCTTTAGATTCATTTATTAGTGTGAATTAATGTGATTTTCTTTGATGGAGTCATTTCATGTCAGTGCAACTCATGATGCCCCAAATTCAGAAGGATTCACACCAGTTGTTACTAGATTGATTTAAGGTACTTCTGTATCACTAGCTTGCCTAACAGAAGCAAAATACTACATAAAATATATGTAAAACTGCCATGTTTATACATTTGTCCTTCTGATAAACCTGCTAGTTCATGGTTTAAGTCATGTATCTTTACATTGCAATCAATGTGCAAAATACATACACTTACAGATCCCTAAAAAATCTATGACTGGAAGCAGAAATCATATCATCCCATCAGTGTGGTGCCAGTCTAAGCTAGTCAACTTGATTATAACATGAGCTATTTATCACATGCACAGGACTGTGCTGAAAGAAATGTACTAGTTTAAGTGCAGAGTTGCATATCTCTGCACTGTGCTACAGTTTCCATCTAGACACATCACCTCAGTAATGGGTAGGCCAAAGACCTATAATGTGGTATATTGAACCATATAGTCATGTTCAATATTCTAATGGAGTATGACCTGTAAAAAACCAGTCCATCCACCAAATAGCTAAGCATCTTTCTGTTTCATTTCTGAGGTACAAGCACATCCTTGTTAATTTTTAAAATAATTCCTGTTACTGCTGTTGCTAATTCACTTTATCACTGTATTGCTTTAAATCAGGATTGATCCTGTTGAAGGTGATAATGACACAATTGCAAAACTGATGTAATAATAACTGATATAGCTGAGATAAACTGATATATTCCTAAAGAAGATTCAAGCAAGCCCACTATGCCATTGTAGAATTCTAGATCAGTTTTTTCCAAAAAGTTCCATTTTCTTTCTTACCCTATGAATATCTATGGAAGCATGTGTGTGCACAATCCTTTATAAAGTATATACAGTAAATATACAATGCACATATAATAATGTAATTATGGTTAGTGAGTTAGCAACTTACCTGCTTCTCAATGTTTCCACAGGTATCTCATAATATTGCTCTGGAGGCCTTTATGATTAAGCCATCTAGTTTCACAGGAATGACTTGCACTGCCTTCCAGAAAATATCTGCAAATTCTGACAAATTAGTAGTGCATGATTTGGGAAGCTGGGAAACAAATCACCATCCTGATCAACATTTGAATTTCAAGTGCAACACTGGTAATCTGAATGGATCTTTGGTGAATTATTCTACCAGGGTAAGTCAACACAATCATGAATATAACTTATCTATTTCAGTGTGTTTTCAGTAGTACATTTAAGCAGAATACTGATTTGGAATGTCTATTTTATGTGTTGTTAGCATTGTAAACTGGTTAATAATTTCAACATGTAAGTGGCCTAGAACTGGTGTATTGGGTGTAGCATATTTTGTTGTGCTAATGGATATTCCGTTAATGTAATCAGATGGAATGCAGAATGTGAATAGAAATAAGTAAATGTCTTGTTCTTTCTATCTCTGGGTCCAGTTCTGCGAACTTTGCTATGTGTAAGCAATCTCTTCAAAGTAATTTGGAAATATTTGTTTTAATGAGATGCTCTTGGGGGATTTTTACATTGGAAACATATATTTTTTTAGGGAAATTACCTTTACTTCCACAAAATGATATTACATTCTCTATCTTCTGAACTTTAAACAGAAGGAGAGTGCTACATTGGAGTTTTTGAGTAGTAGCTGAAGAAAAACAGTAATAAATAAGCCTTTTAATAGAATGCACAGTTATTATCAAATAATGAAGTGGAACAATTAAATTTTGATCTAGCAGGAAATGGAATTTTGCATTTGACTGATCATGTTATTAAACTTAAGTATTGAGGAGTTGAATATGTGTTATCCTTCAACTGAATCTCAGTTTAATAGGCTTGTTTCTTGAAATACTATGACAAAATGATACTTTTCAGGACAATATTACTAGTTTATTGAACTTTGAAGGTATTTTGATTTAAGTTCCTTTCTCTTTTATGCATTTTAATCTTCTGTATGGACTATGCAGTCAGTGACGTATAGTTTGTGCTCTCGGGATCTTCTAGTAAAAAGGAGTCATCTTAATAATGGAAGAATAGGTTAATTTGTTTCCTGCAATGGAGTTAATTTCTTCTGTGGACACTGTTATCAGGTCTCTCTGTACAAAAGAGAAAGTTGTCTTTGGAAAGAGTTTAGTTTGACAAGCATAACGTGAAAACTAAATGTCAGAAACGTGAAAGATACAAGATTTCTGCAAGAAGCAACCCTGGAACACTGTGCAATATATGGGAAAGCATTATCAATATAGAAATATGCATGAGACTAACTGAATTCAAAAGTTTCCTTTATCAGCTCTAAGAATATATTTTTTATTACTTCAAAAACTGAGTACCAACATTTCTAGTAAATGAATCTCTTGAAAGTTTTATGGTCAAGTAATGATGTCTTTTTCCTTTCTACCATAAATGCAAATTTCTCATCTCTCCTATCACCATCCATATGTCAAATACACACAGTAAGTTAGAATATTTATATGAAGCCCCTTTCTAAAATGTTGGCAGAATGTCACAATAAAAAGGGACAGAAGGGATACTCTGCTGACCACACAAAGAAAGAAGATAAGAGAAAGAAAGTAAACTTATTACCATGCAAAGCAGTTTTGGAGTATGTGATATATATTCTGACAAAAGTTACTTTATTAGGTGGATCACTATTTATCACCTGTATGTGAATTTGTAAATATTGTAACAACATAATACAGGAGATTATAGATTCAGCTAAACGTTAGTTTCATGGCTTTAGGTTTTAATACTAAAGTGTACTCAGGTTTTAAATGTTTTATATGAATAAACAGACTGAAAATATTCATTTAACTTAATCCTAAAAAGCAAGATGTTTTAATTCATTGTTGTTCTCTGAAACCTTTAGGCCAAGCACTCCTTTACTTTGTTCTGAAATGGGTTGCATTTCTTCATTGTTTAATAGAATGATCTGTAGAATTATAACTGATAACAGAAAATGGGATTCTTTTCTCATCATCCACTAGCAAAACAATTTTAATATTTACTCAATGGAGGCAAACAATAAACCTACTTGATTGTGCTATGCAAAGCTCAGGAAAATAGAGAATTTGTGATGGAGGTGGCAGTTATTTGTTTTAGTTACTAATGTTTAGTTACTGTATTTTAAAGTGATACTCATTACTATGTCTGACTCTTTAGAACTTCATCCTAGATGCTGAGATTATTCTTACAATCTTCCTCTATTTAGCACAGGATTAATAATAAAGAAGAAAAAAATCTAATGAAAATCACTAAGTAGAAATGGTAATTACAAATTTACTTCTAATAAAAATGTGAAAAGTTGTCCTTAAAAATTGTATTAACAGAGAATGTTTATGTATTTTTGTGCTAAAAGGTGTAGCCCTCTTAAAAGGTATAAGATTGTAAATCATCTGCTCACTATCTGCCTGTTGCTAACCAGTTGCACTAGTAAATTAAAAAAGTGAATACTCATGAAGTAATTTATAGGCAGCTGATGGGAGAAGACTGAAATAGATTATCACAAACTCTCTTAATAGTACAATCAAAGCTTTTGTAGTTTACCCATAGTGATATTTCCTGGCAATGGTAGGAAATTGATACAAATTTAGCCAGTGGTTGTCTGTACATAATTTAACCTGATCTGGTTATTACAGGATAGAGAGCCCCCAAAAGGAGAAGAAATATTAAAAATTTAAATAAATAAGTAAATAAACAGTTAAAAAAAGAATAAATTTTGAAAATTTAATACTTTAAAAGGCACTGAAAGAGATCCATCATTCAGAGAATTTCAGGAGATAACTGTTAAAATATACCTACATCCACTTATGGTTCAAATATATGGCAGGTCTTTTATAGACTAATTTGCAGTGTTTCCAAATACCCTGAAGCAAAATATTATTGAAGTTTGATACACAAATGTTTATATTTAAATATAATTCTGACTCTTTAGCCAGTAACGAGTCTGAAAGGTTGAAAAGAATAATTTATCACTATTGCAGAACGGAAGTTTCCTCTGGTAGGATTTAGACCCAGATGCTTTCTCTTAGATCTCATTTCTGCTGTTTGTAGGGAGCTTTTGCTGCCTGACTGAACTCTACTGGTTGAAAAAAATGGCTCAGTTATGTCTTCCTGGTTTTTGATAGTGGCTTGTGTTTTGACACAGTGGTTGTTTTCATCTCTGTTTAAGTAGGCTTAAGGGCCCAACCTGAGACTTCAGCCTGAGATTCTGTCACAGGAATGCTCCTGATGCACAGTTCCATCCCATGACCTGACTGTGGTCTCAGGATAGCATAATAATGACACACCAACAAGGCTGCTGTAGCATTTGAACTCGGACAATGACAGAACAGCTTGTGAAATTTTAGTGTCATTCACTATGAATCCAGTGCCTGGTTCCCATTTGATACCAGACTTGACACATACATTGAACCTAATCTCTGTTCCAGCCTGATCCTATAAACTATCTGCAGTGTGCAAAGATAATCAGTTAACCTTTCCTCTGACTCACTGAAATTACTTCAACATAAAATTAATTTTTAAACCTCCTGTATTTTCAGTATCAAATGTGTAGTTTATAGGGGACTGTAGAGTCACTATTCAAGCTTGGACTTTAAGGAAAGTTTTTTATTAACATAGTTTACAGTTTCAGCTTCATTGAAAACACTTGTCCAATAAAGTCTTTTTCTCTCTTTAATTTTTCTTCTGACACAGGAATGAATTCGCAAGTTAAATTTCAAAGTTTCAATAATCTATATTTTCACATGTAATCCCTGACTTCTGAAATTTGAATTCCTCATAATACTCTTCAAGCATTCCATTTAACTTTTAAATTATATTTATTTCTTATATGCTCTGAGCCAGACTGACCTTTTGATTTGTCAGGTTGTATTAGAGGTGATGCCTGTGTGATCAAATGTTAAAAGTTAAATTGGTACTATGATTGGTAGTAGAAATGCTAACCAAGGAAAAAAAATTCTGGAGTACTTAGAAAAAAATCTTATGATTACTCGCTTATACCAATTTGAGATATTATACAATTTTAGAAATATTCTTGTCACAGATACTTACTGGAAAATATACAATTGGTATGTAAGAAAAGGTTTTTTCTTGCATAAAATAGCTTTTGAATGTCAGACTATACAAATATATGTATAAATAATAGTAAGTTCATATGTAAAAGTTCACAGGAGTGCGAAAAAAAAAAATTAATGCAAGGGTTTCCACCAGCAAGCGTCAAGGCATTTTAGGTAGGATGAAGCACAGAATTAAAAACTCAAAGAGGAATTGTGAATAGGTAAGTTTGAAGCTGCAGAAAATAGGTCTTATAATAAAAGTGCCTTTCCTACAATCCATTATATGTGAAATGTTCAGGATCTCTGTAGAGAAGTAATTATATCCATTTGGAAGCTACTTAGTAGAGTGTACAATAATTAACTTTCTTATTAATGCAAAAGCTAATTCTTATATAAATAATAATTACAATTTACACTTGAAGTGTCAAAGCTGGAATGTAAGACATGCAGTTACCCAGCTCTAGGTTCCAAAATGGTTTCCTACAGTACTTCTGCAAAGAGAGTAAGTTTTGACTAAGATTTGAGCAATGCTTAGTCCTCTTTCAGTGAAACAAAAGGAACAGCATTTTAGAACTTCTCTTTTAGCTCTTCAAATCATAAATTTTCGTTAACAGGACCTCTTGCACTGGCAATTTGTAATAGAATGTATATTCTAATCATCCATGAACCTGGATGATTAGAATATAGAGAGTACTTTCATTTAAGCATGTGCTTATTGTTACTAACTCCATTGAGTTGCTTATCTATTTAAGATATTTTTTTCCATGCTCATGGTGCATGTGTACAGAATTTTTTGAGGCAATGAGATCAGCTAAGGAAATTTTGGATTCAAAGTAACTCAATTAAAATGTAATAAAAAATGAAAATACTTCAACTTGCACAGAAGATGGCTACTTTTGATTGATTTTTCTGGTCCAGACTATCAGACTAAATGTTTTCCACTCCAGATCTTCTTTCATTCATTTCTACATTAAGAAATTGCACAAATATGGATCAACCTCAACAGTCTCCTGTTGAAATGTTCCATAACCATGTACACCATATTAACAAAAAACTAGCCAACAATAAACTGCTATACTCCAGTGTGCCACAGTATATCATTAGGGTAATTTTTAAAATTTTTTTTGGAGTGTAATAGCTAGTAAGTTGATAGATGTCATAAATGTAGCATGATTTATGTTGACATAACAATTTCCATCATGATTTCCTCTAGTTTTTCAGCACACATTGCTTCTTAGAGAGTATTACAGCATTTTCCTCATCAAATATGAAGAACTTTGAGTATGTCTGTATCATACAGATTAGTACAAGATTATAATTTTTTTTCTGAATCTGTAGTTTTTACAACGGCAGAAAGCACACGATAAAGAGAATACTGCCAAGTGAAGCAGGACAGCTTCACTAAACAAAAGTTAGTTTCTCAGCTTTATATGTATGACATATTACACTGAGGCTGGGCTCAGTGCTGGAATACGTATCATCATCGCTGATTTTGGTCTCCTCTAAATGTTGTAAAACATGTAATGGTTAAACATCCAGATCAAGACATTTCATGTTACACATCAGGATTTACCCTGTTCCTTTTCCTTTGGGAACTGTCTATTTTTGTCCATTTTTCACTTTTCCCTATTCTTTTCTTTGCGTGTCTTAGCACCCAAAGCATTTTGCTCTTCTGGTATTGGATATAAATACTAGTTTGAGAATTTGATCTGGGAACTTACATGAAAGTTTGCTTGGGTGTAAATTCTGTATATTGATTTTACAGTAACCATTCTAGGTCTGTTTATTCTTTCTCTGTGGCTAGGTCATTGGTACTGTCATAAAAAGATATCTTATGTGATGTTGGGATTTTTAAATTTCTTATATTTTACCTGCTCCATCCCTTTATATTTATTCTGCACGGTTTTTTATCTTTAAAATATAGTTTAAAATTTTATCCTATAGTGTTTTGTATTGTGATTTAGAAGCTACTCAGACATATAGTATCTATTTTTTCAGTACTCTAAATAATCGCATTCATATTTTTTACATTTAAAGAAATTTTAAAATTTCTTAGACATAGTATCTAGGAAGTACAGAAAAGTTGCTGTTGGCATCTCTTTTATTACAGCCATCGAGTCCTTGTTTTAAAATAAAATTAAAACTAAGTTAAAGCATTTATTACTAAGAAAAGGTCTGGGAATAATTTCCACTTATTGTGAATTACAGCATTATTATATATAAACTAGTGTTTTCTATTTTTTCAAAACAAACTGCCCCTCTCTTTCTTCTTCCACAATGCTCGAATCACAAAATAGAAAATTTTACATTTATAGCTCTTACTACTATTCCTTCTCAAACAATGTCTTTATAGATTTATGCCTACTATGACATCTTCAGCATTTGTGGTTTGATATTCTAGGTTCAATATACCTTCTTTTCTCCGCACATGCTTCCATGGTCTCTTATAATGTGGTTGGCTATCCTGCTCTTCCAGATCTTTCTAAACATTGAGAAAATGAAACAGTGACAAAATACCATTCATGGATGTATGACAAATGTCAATTATATTAGGTATAAAGAAGGGTTTCTACAATTCTTACATTTCCTTAGCATATGTTTTAACATATTAAAATTAATGTATATTATGTTTGTTGAAATTAGGAAAAATGTAACACTATTTTATGTTTCATAAGTGCTTAGAACAAACTTTAAAATGTGTATTTACAAGCTCATGTCCCTTCTTTTTATCATGCCATTTGTCACTTCTCTTTTTAGTACATAAGAAGCTTACTGTGCAAATAACATGAGCCATCTGAAGTGTTTTCTGAATTTCAATGTTTATGGTGTTGATGTTTCAGAGACATGTATTATGTTTAAATCTGAAAGTTATTTAACTGATTCTCCTTTAATGCTATGTAACTATGTAACTTCTAACTATGTATGAAGAAGTGAAAAAAAAAACCCTGAATAGCTTGAAGAGAATAAATACAAGGAAAAAAGGACAATGAAAATTACCAACTTTTATTTGATATAAAATTCTGTTATTTCAACTCACATTTGCTTTCTTGTGAAACAAACTTCTGTTCCTGGACAGACATGAATCATATTGATTTCATGTATGCTGTCAATATTTATCTTAGACATATACTGTCACTCTCATCCACAATGCTTGGGTAAAGGACTGTTTTCTTCTGATTTTCTGTACCATTGCTCTTGTTACAGAAAAGTTCTCTTTGGGATTTCCCAAAGTGCATTGTAAGATTAGTTTCCTTGTTATAACTATCAGATTCCTTCATGTGCATTCTGCTGTTAAATAATAGTTTGTACTCTAATTAAGATAAATCTCATAACAAAAAACCATTGACACTGTAACAGTTAATAACACAGTACATTAGCTGGTAGAACATATTTTTAGTTAAGTTAATGGTACAAAGGTAATAATGAATAAGTAGAATACTGAGTACTAGTGAAATTCCCAATTCTGCATTGACATTTGAGGAATTATACCCCAACTCTAATTTTCTTACTATAATAATAAGTAACGTTTTACATTTTTTATAGAACTGTATATAAGTCGAATATTTTTGACTACTCTTCTAAATTCTTGTTTCTAATGCCTGTTATGCCTGTTTTGTTTTCAATGAGGAAGACTGATGCCATCTAACAGAACATACTTCAACATCCAATAAATAATCACGTTTCGTTTCTCAAAACCTTTTTCACTACGTGGTTGTTTAGCTAATTGATTGTTATCTATTTTTGCTGTTACAGAAGGCATTTCCAATTTCTAAATTGATAATTCTACTAACTTTAGAAGTGCGTTTAAAAATTTTCCTTTTTTTCTTTCTTTTCTGAGTTGGTTTGGTTGCTGTTGGCTTATGTTGGACCACAAATAGTTTGATGATGACAAAGAGTTCATTAAAATAGTTTGCTTTCATGATTAGCAGGTGATATGGCTGGAATTTTTTTTCTGAATGTGGGTTTTTCTCCTAGAAACTCTACTTGTTTCCTGACTTCTCAGTCTCCAGCTGTATGTGATAATCAGGGGGAAATGGCCAATGGCACAGAGGTGAGGAGGTTCCTTTTGGAGGATTTAAACTGGGCAGATGATGTAAAGGTGCTTGTTTAAAGTCTTTTTCCTTACAAAATTGTCAGTGTTGACTGGAGCTCCTCTTAAGAATCTGATCTATGTAGGGTTTGTAGGGAAAATGCAGCAGAGTATATGAGTTCTTGCATCAGAGATTTTTTTGAGTGAGTTTTGTTTGTGTGGATGTAGAGTAATTATTCTGTGTGATTTTCGATGTGGTAGTTAGGATACTATAATTTTTATGTTGCGGGAATTTTCCAGAGACTGTAAATATATATATATATATATATATGTATGTATGTGTGTGTGTGTATATATGTATATATATAAAAATATCTGTTACTGAATATGTAGTGAAAGTCAGCAACGGAATGCAAGTTTTGAGTGGGTATGTTAACTCTGTATTTTAAGCACAGTGTAGACCTAGGAGTGCAATTATGTTGAATACCTCTTTTAAAGTGACTTATGAAGAGACTAGTATACCAATGAATTTATTAATGAAAAGACTAGTATGCTTCAGAACTGTCTCCATGACATAGTGAAATCTGAGTTAAAGTATTATAGCCAATATTACCTTGTTGTTTGCTGTTTATGAGGAGCTTACTTAGTTTGGCAGGGTGCTCCTTCTGTGTTTTTGGTGAGCTTAGCTGGGAGAAGGAATTCAGCCCTGATTTTTTTTTTTTTTTCTTCCAAAAAAAGCATTAAGATACTAGTAGAAGTCTGTCAAGTTTCTTTTTTGGGTTAAAGGATTTAGTATTTCCTTATTTCGTTGACTGGTATCACTTTGTGGAACATGAGAGTAAATCTATGGTGAATCACAGAGAAAATGTAGAAATACATAGCATATTCTGACTCATCAATCTAAAAATAGGTATAAAATTCTGTGAAGTAAAAAACTGTCTTGCAGTAGTTGTTGATGTATTGCAGTGTAATTCACTAAAAAAACATAGCTGAAATAATGATGTGAGAATTTTATTATTGTTTTAAAAATCAAGGTAAAGCTTTGGCATTCTTTACTGTATGAAAAGAATGGTAAGTTTGTGTGCATCTGCGAGCACACATGCACATACACCTGCATGTATATAAATATTATGGATTTTTTAAGCAAGTTTCATGACTTTGAGGACTAGAGTCCTGGTTTCTTTGTGTATGGGGTGAGCAGCAGTTATTCTTGAATGAATAGTTCACACATGGACAAGTAATATGTGTTTATCGTGCCTATAAGCTATTTTATCTATTAAAACTATAATACTTTTATCTATTTTCTGAACTTTGGAAATTTCTCCTTAAAAAAAAAAAAAAACAACACAGAGAGAAGATGAAATAGAAAAGAGTGAGGGAAGGAGAGGGGGAAAATGGTTAACTTACTAGAATTGGTTCAATGGGCTTACAGTCCTCATAAGATCATTCTCTGCTCTGATAAAATGTATAGGGTTGGAGAGTGTGGGAAGAGGAAAAGATTTGGTGATGGGGGAGGAGAGAGTTGTTTATTTGGTTTGTTTTTTTTTTTTTAAATAGAACTTTGACAAGATGTGTTATTAGGAGAGTTGTTTGGGACTGTAATTCTTAATTTTTGTCTGCCATTTTAGACTGAATGACATGTGTTACCCTTTTCACAGAATTGCCTCAATTGGAAAAGACCTTTAAGATCATCAAGTCCAATCACTAACCTCCCACTGACAAGTCCCTAAGCACTAAACCATGTCCCTAAGCACTATGTCTAGATGAGTCTTAAATCTTTCCAGGGATGGGGACTCCACCACTGTCCTGGGCAGCCCGTTCCAATGCCTGATAACCTTTTCAGTAAAGAAATTCTTCCTAATATCCAATCTAAACTTCCCTTGACACAACCTGAGGCCATTTCCTCTTGTCCTATCACTTGTCACTAGGTTGAATAGACCAACTCCCACCTCTCTGCACCCTCCTTTCAGGTATGGTAGAGAGCTATAAGGTCTCCCCTAAGCCTCCTCTTCTCCAGGCTAAACAACCCCAGTTCTCTCAGCTGCTCCTTATGTGCTCCAGACCCTTCACCAGCTTAGTTGTCCTTCTCTGGACATGCTTCAGCACCTCCATGTCCTTCTTGTAGTGAGTGGCCCAAAACTGAACACAGTATACGAGGTTCAGCCTCACTAGGGTAAGGTAGGACCTCACCTGGTCTTACTGGCCATACTATTCCTGATACAGGTCAGGATGCTGTTGGCCTTCTTGGCCACCTGAGCACTCTGCTGACTCAGTTCAGCTGGCTGTCGATCAACACTCTCAGGCCCCTCTCTGCTGAGCAGCTCTCCAGTCACTCCTCCCCAAGCCTGTAGTGCTGCCAGGGGTAAAAAAAATATAGGATGTAAGAGTCCATGACTACTGTCCCAGTGGGCATCTCAGAAAGTTGTGCTCATTTCTAGAGCCTGTCTTAAAGAGAAATTGATTTTTACCTAAATGAGTGTTGGTATGCTGATTCGTGTTCATACTGGAAACTCTTCGTGCATTTCTAATTTGTGTATGGTTGGCAAAATATATATTAAATATATCAAAGAAAGGTTGTAAATTAGTTGAACTGTTATCAAACATAGTACATACAGACCTGAAAAGTACAGATGTGATCATAGCATAACTTCCTGTCTGTGAGTTATAAAAATCACATCTTCAAAATTCCACAGTTCTGCATAAGAATTAATTCATTATTCTAAATTATTGTTATTGTACTCCCAAACTGTCAGTGGAGGGATTTACAGGTGTTAACTGAGTTTCCAAATCATCAGTCAAGGAACTTACTGGTTTTAATGTCAGATTAGTTTACAATGAAGCACTTACGCTCTGTTTTACAGAGGAAGAAATTCTAAATAGATATTGTATGTTTTTATACACAGTCATTCCAAGTGAAGTTAATTTGCTTCACAATTTTTTTTTAGGGAATGAAACTCATAAGCAGCTTTGCTTTGTTTCTGAGAGAACTTGATGATGAAACACAGACAATTAGATTTCCTTAATGAACTTGAGAAAAACAAATGGTTTTAAATGACTCTTCATCCAGGTCTTATGTCATTTTTCTGTATTGGCACCAATGAGGTACTCAAAAGTAATTTAAAATAATACTAATCAGAAGTTACAATTGTATTTATGATAGCTAGAAAGATTCAGTACTTCAGTAAGAAACTTTAATCTAATGTTCTTTCAAATATTAGTGAAAAGTGTTGAATTTAGGGATATAAGGAGAGACATACAGGGTCAGTCCAAAAGCTCAATTCAGCCTTGTTTCCTGCTTCTAGTAGGAGTCTAATAATAGATGTTTTGGAAGAATAAATACATAGAGAAAAGGAAATGCAGTGGTACTTATCGTTTATATTCACCTTTGTATGCCTTATGTATTTCCTCAACAACAGACTGCACCCAGAAGATTGTCAATACAGGAAATAGGTTCCTTTGAGGAAAAAAAAAATAAAAAAATAAAAAATCCAGGGTTTTGAGGCATCTTAATGTAATAGGTCTTACAGTATTGCATTTGTTTTTATTTGTTCACTAAATTATATTTTATTTGTTCTTAGATGTAGAAATAGTTCTCTTTCTTAGTGTATCATGAATGCAAATGTAAAAACCTGAGAATAGGAGTTATGATGACTGTTAAAATTCTCACATCTGTTAACATCCTGTCTATGTGCGTGCAAATATATATTCACATGCTATCAAACTGCAGTGCTGGAGATTTTCTTCCATTAATCCTTGTACTAAATTTTTTCAGACATCCTGTGTTACTCTTTAAAAGAAAACAAAACGAAACAATTGTTTTAGATCAAAACAGGCTGGGGGCTATGAATTATAGATAGACACTGAATTGTATTCTTTTGCTAAATTTAGATTAAAGCCCCTCAGACCAAAAAGTCTGATGAACCAGAATTGAAAAACACAATGGCTAATTCAATATGTACAGGTCATACGTAGATGAAACAGCTGTGTAGTGTATGCTTCACTGACCAGCATATGCTGCTACTCTAAAAGAAAAGGAGTAAGATTAGGAATTGACACTTGGAAAAAAAAAAACAAAAACAAAAACCAAAAAACAACAGACCAAAACCATTTCACTTCTGTGACATTATGTTACAGAAAGCCTCCTGTTTTTCATAAACTTACTTTGATCAGTACTGTGTAAGCATCTAACAGATTTGAAACTCTTACTAAATATAGTCTATCAAAGTTGCATATAATTATCAGACTCATTGAACTGATGAGTTATTTACAGCTATGTTGGGTTTCTTCAGCCTTTATTGCTGCACTTCTGATGATAGTCATCTACAGAAATGCCATAGAATATCAAATATACTATTTGAGTGGTACTGATCATTTAAATGTATACATTCTTAATTTCCACGTTACATATATTTTTCAAACTATTTTATTAACAGCTCCTGTTCACCAGAACAATGACTTTCAGTCTCTGTGAACTTTCAGTGTACTTGATTAATTTGGCCTTATATTTTAATCCTTCCTTTTCAGAAATTTCATGTCTGATTGAAGTGAAGTCTAGTAAATATCTAACGGGAGTATATGTCAGAACGTATGTAGTGCATTTGAAATTAAGTGCATCTTACCCTTAGAGTTTAGTTTGAATCTGTCAAATAACAAAACAAATCAAATGGCAGAATCAAGCTTCAACATTAAGTTTTCCTCCACACTGCAATTGCGAGAGTTTCTTTAAGGAAGGAATTTTCAAAGAGGTTCAGACTGACTAAGTACCTTTTGCTACAGTGGTTCTCAGTGTTTTATTTCTTGTGGATTTATGAAAGTGTGGAACGTCACTATAGACATAATTGAAAACTAGCAGTGAATGTTAAAATCTATTGATACCTGACTATCTGCAATAAATACTCAGAAAACCTGCTGCTGTACTATTTGGGCCTGATTTACCATTGTATAATCCCAGAGGAATTGCTGCACTGAAAAAGGAGTCTGTACTTATTTTGGCTAATGATCTGTGAATTCCTGGGAGTATCTTATCAGGATAACCAGATTGTTATCACTTAAAAAAAAAAAAAAAGTTACTAGGGCGCTATTTTATACATTCATTTTCTCTTGGCATTAGGCTCAGGGATGCTTTAATACATGATGTCAAATCATCAGTCAAAGTAAGATAATTCAGTGAGTATTGAGGCACTATAAGCATGAGCTGGTAACCAGTTGCTTCTCCTAATTATCTCCTGATCCTTGATAGATGGCAATGTATTTGTTCAGGTTTATTCTTGTAGTAGTTTATGTAGTAGACATCCCTTGGCAAACCTACTTCTTCTAAAGCACTGTTACCACTAGGAAGAGTAAGCTGTCTAGATGATGATGATTTTCTTTCCAATATGCTTTCTGTTTTCAGCAACGTGTACAGTTGATATGAGCCACCATGTATTTGCTAATTTCACAGTATCCTTGAAAGTGGTTGTGGTGGTTTCATCCATAGGTAAGACCATGCAGTCCTACAATCACTCCCCCCACCCTGGTGAGATGGGAAGGGAATCACAACAAACGGGGCACGGATTAGAATGAGAACAGGGACAGCCCACTCACTTAGATATGGTCACTGGCAAAACAGACTCAACTTGGGGAAGAAAAATCTACTTAATTTGTTACCAATCAACTAAATAGCACAGTAAGACATAGCAACTGCATCTTTAAGACACCTTCGCCCCACCCTTCCCTTCTTCCTGGGCTTAAATCACTGCTCCTGATTCCTCTACCTTCTCCACCACAGTGGCACAGGGGGCAGGGAACAGGGGTTAAAGTCAGTTCACCATTATCACTCTTCTCGGCATGAAAGTCCAGGAACAGTGTTCCAACGTGAGCTTCCCATGGAGTCATGGACCTCTTCGGGCACAGCTCCTGGCTCCGGCATGGGGATGTCCATGGGCTGAAGACAGGCCTCTGGTCCAGCACACCTCCTCACCCCCCTGGCTCTGGGGGTCCATCCCCAACTCTGATGTTGAACATCTCTCAGGGTCTTGGTCACACTTGCCCTTGGGCTCAGCTTCTCTGCTCCAACGTGGAGTCCTCCATGGCTTATGCGTGGGATCTGCTCTGCCATTGAACTTCCATGGGCTGCAGGGACCTCCTTTTCCTTCTCCTACTCCATGCAGTTGAACTGGATGTCTGAGGTTCTCTGTCCTCCCCCTCTTCCTTCTTCCTCCTGGCACCGAAGCTCTGTTTAGGCCAATGGTTGTCTTTGTTCAGGTCAATGGCCTCTCCTCCAGGTTCTCTCTGCCTTCCTCTTTTCAAGACAGTCCTTCCCCTCACAAATATGGATTAGCAGAGGCGTTTCTCTATTGCTAATAGGCTCAACCTGGGCTGGGGTGGGTACGTCTTGGAGCCAGGGGAGCTTCACGAACCTTCTCACAGGGTAGCACCTTCCCCCACTACTAAAAATGACATCCCACCCCACCCCCCCCAAACCCAACACAGTGGTACAATAGTAAAATTGGTTGGCCTTATATTTCAGTCCAAATGATGGCAGTTTTTAATAATTATTAGGATCTCAGAATAAGCTTCCTTTAAAATGAAATGGGTCATCTGCAACTAGCTATGGGTAGGAGAATCAAAAAATGAAATATGCCGTCTGGAGGAAAAGTGTGCAGATGTGTCATGTGAGGTTGTTATATAACCTGAGGAGTCAGGGAGATTATGTTTATTCAGCTCAATGAACAAGTACTGAAGTGAGGTTCACAACTTTAGGATACTAAATTAAACATCATCAGTGCAAGAAGGTAAGAGGCTACAGATTTCACATAGAGCTATGGTGATGTCTTCACACAACTATGAAGAAAAAAGTGTAGGAAAACTTTTCTAGCACTGGAACTCATTTTCTCATGTTGTGTCATTAGCTCTGCTAGTATGTTCTCTTCTCTTGTGCTGATGTGAAAGGGTATCATGCCAACTGACAAAGAAGAAATAATGGTACCAACTCAATTTTACTTAACAGTTGAAGGGGCTTGAGAGAGCATAAGCCTATCTCTTCTGTAGGTTTCAATATGTATATGTTGAAATAATGCATCAAAATGGAAATAATGCATAAAAAATGCTTTAATAAGTTATGAGTTGCTGAAGAGATTATTTTAGAAATAACAGTTTCTAGTGGCATTCCATGTGTCATTTCTTCATGTTCTTTTGTACTCAGCTTAAAAGTTTTGTCTACGTGCAGACACTGGGGAAAATTAATCTGAAATAATTCTGAAAGTGTTTAAGTGAAATCTTAAGTAGGCACCCTTATCCAGAATCAAAGTAGTTTTAATTCAGTTCAGCTGAACTGAAATAATTTGGAAATTAATTCGGCTAAACTGAATTAAGGCCACTTAGTGATGAAGAAAAATATCAACAGAAATGTCTAAGTACAGTTTATTAATTTACTTTAAATCAAGACTTTAAATAACTTGTTCTAACTTTTCTTGATCATCCCTTGCATGCATTCTCAACACATGTACACTTCCCAGATTTTCCTGAAAATTATCCTGTGGTATGTTAAGAGGCTCATTCTATAATACTTCTGCCATGTGGAACAATGGCAGAAAACAAGAAGTCTTTGTTTGCTTAATCAGTCTTGAAAACATAGATATTTTTCCTCTTCCTCCTTCTCTATTTCACCTTGTTATTGCATTCTGGTTGAATGTTTTCTTCTGTTAAACCATGCAGGAGGACTGACTGACCTCTCATTATCCCAATGAGAAGTAAGGTAGACAATTTTAACTGTGGAACTACGTACTGAAAAATGCTGTACACCTTTTATCACATGACATCACTATAGATCTAAAAGCTATGTTACAGCTGAAATGGACATTTGCAAAACACAATGTTCAGAAATTGCTGGGGAGGATTTTAGAGTCTGAACACATATTCAAGTTGATTTGCTTGACCATAGCGTCTTAGAGATACTTTTATCAACAGTTTCATACTATTACATAATAGTGGCTTTCTTAGCAATTATTTTACAGTCCTTTATACTCTTAAACAGAAACAAATTTAAAATAAAAAATATTAAAATTAAAGGATAGAAGAAATTATTCAGGTTTTTTAAATGATCTATAAATAGCAATAAAATGAAAGTATAAATTTACTGGAATTATGGAACATAACAGGGTCATGCAGCCAACTCAAGCAGAGCACAGCATAAATTTTAATAAAAATGCATATTAATTCCTCAAAATTTATTTCAGTAGAGTAAGTAAGCACATAAATCTACAGAGCTGAATGAAGGAAAACTTGACAGTGAGGAGCCTCAGGTACATAAAATTTTCATAAAGCTGCTTAAAGCATGTGTCAAGATATCCAGCTGCTTTTGTCATCTTGTATCTCTTTATATTTTCCTAGAGTATTGGCTCCTAAGTACTTGTTTTGTAGTACAAGCACCTTATAACCCTTAAAAAGCAAGATAAATGCTTAGAACTGATTCAGTTAGACTACTATTCATTGGAGTAAATCCTGCTTCCTCCTGCCTAATCACAGAAAGCTTTGCTTTGGTATGTGGATGTTTTGTAAAGAAAGAGGCATACGTCTCATACTGTTTGAAAGAGGAGTCTGCGTTTCTGGGTTCATAATATCTCACTGTATGCAGACAAACTTCTTGCAATTTGTTGTATTCCTACAGGATGTGAGACTTGCAGAGGAAGAAGAGAGTTAGTGAATCCATCAGAGCTGTACCTGTTATCCAATCCATGGCAAAGTACAGGGGTATTACAGTACTAAATCCTGCTTCAGTGATTATTGCCATAGGATGGACAGGCTGTCTTTCCCGATTGACTTCCCAGAGCATTAGATACACACACAGATCCATAATTAGAGAAGAATCTCCCTCTTCAGGAAGAGAGTCACAATTTGTGAAGGAGTCACTATTTGTTTTACGACTAGCTACTCTATGAAATCCATATGATCTGACATCAAGTCACGATGCCATCATCTTTCTTTTTTAAAT